>NC_081861.1:103313225-103613225 GCF_963259705.1 Myotis daubentonii
GAAAGAAAATTAGTAAAATGTATATGAAAATCTTCCTCCTGTTAGAGTCTGGGGCATGCTGCGGAACCCAGAGTCAAGTCCCTGCCCACCCACGCATGCCTCGAAATCACATGAGACCCAGACCTGACCAGTCCCACCCCCATTGAGCAAGATCCAGACCCAGCCAGCCCCAGCAGCATCAATCCCCACCAAGCAGGGGCTCAGCCTCAGGTCCCCTGGCCCAGCACTGGGCAGGGGAAGCAACCTCTGGTTCCCCGTCAAGCCCCGCTGAGTGGGGGGAGTGCAACCTCAGGTCCTCCAGCCCAGCGCTGGACAGAGGGCACAGCCTCAGGGCCGCCGTCAAGCCCCATTTGGCAGGGAACACAGCCTCAGGTCCCCTGGTTCAGTGCTGGGCAGGGGGCGCAGCCTCAGTTCCCCCAGTGCACCCTCAGGTCCCCCAGCCTGGTTCTGGGGCACGGGGTGCAGCCTGAGGTCCCCCAGTTTGGTGCCGGGGCAGAGAACATGGCCTGAGGTCCCCTGTCAAGCCCTGCCAGGTGGGGGGCATGGCCTGAGGTCCCCCGTCAAGCCCCGCCAGGCAAGGGGTGCATCCTCAGGTCCCCTGCCCCGGCCTGGCGCCACACAGCCTCAGGTCTCTGCTGATCGCTCATTACAGGAACCCTGCCTCTGCTGCAGGTGCAGCCATCTTGTGTTACGGGAACCCTGTCTCCGCTGTGGACGCAGCCATCTTGTGACTGTGTGATGGAGTGAGGGTCAATTTGCATATTACCACTTTATTATATAAGATAGTGATGATGGCATAATATCTACCTCATAGATTAGATGAAATAATGCATATAATGTATCAAGTAAATGACCAATACATTGCAATAGAGTTATTATAAAGTTCAGTTATCAATAAAGGCATGATAATTAATTTAATCCAAACATTCTAAGATATTAATAAAAACGCTATGAATTTTGTAAGGCAAATATTCTTTATTTGTTTGTATTTTGACATTATCAGAGTGATTATTAGTAATTATTGCCATTACAGCATTGTTAGGATGACAATCTGAAATATTTCATTTTGCGTTTTTCAAATATCTTGGATGCAGGGTGACTAGTATTCTGTCTTTCTTATAATTAAATCAATAGCACTATATGGAAAAAGTTCTAAATCAATTATCTTCCTTGTTTCAGGTTAAAGACTCATTACTTGGTTCAGCAATGAAATTTGGTTGCTCATAAACCACTGGCAAAAACAGGATATAACATCACTTCCTTGGGTTTAAAACAAAAATCCCCTACAAGAGTAACTAGTACAATCAAAGTAAATATGTGAGTTCAGACACTTAAAACTCATTAGTATTTAGCTGTTAATGAAGAAAAAACTGGTTTGGAAATGTATAGGGTAATAAATTAATCAGAGAGGCATGACATTATGAAGAGATAATCCCAATTTTTCAAACCTATCCTGTTTCTGCTACCTTGCCCTATTCAGAGTAAGATTTTACCCCCACTTTTTAAAAATATATTTTATTGATTTTTTTTACAGAGAGAAAGGGAGAAGGATAGAGAGTTAGAAACATCGATGAGAGAGAAACATCGATCAGCTGCCTCCTGCACACCTCCTACTGAGGATGTGCCTGCTACCAAGGTACATCCCCTTGACCGGAATTGAACCTGCGACCCTACAGTCCACAGGCTGATGCTCTATCAACTGAGCCAAACCAGTTAGGGCACCCCCACTTTTGATAGAGTGGGTAAAGTGAACAGGGAAGACAAAGCAAATCCCCACTATATACATTAAAGTTTAAAATATGCAGGTTGGCATGCAAGCCACTGGAATAAACACATGCTACGTTATATGGGGCCTGTAACCCCACAAAATGAGTCTCCTTTTTTTACCCATTTTGACCACATTGCTTTGTTCACCCATTTAGTTAATCAGTAAGTCTTAAATTAGTTTATTATGGACTGTATGTGTTCTCTAAGAGCTTATTTACTATCTCATTAGGAAGGGAAGTATAACCAGAAAAAAATAGCAAACACTACAAACATTTCAAATGAGAATAATATAATCTTAGGGTCTAAGATATTAATAATTATTTGGACCTGATGGAAATTAGAAAGAGCCTTTGAAGGATAAAGTTATTATTTTAATTTTCAAAATAACATATATTTTCCCAAATCACAGATGATTTAGGTGTTCCTATTATGATTAGTTGATCAATGCCTTGAGCATATATTAGCTGTTGTTATTGTTTTTTATCCATGCCTATCCATGAATCTAAACATATAAGCCTGATGGACAAATGAAAAATGTTACCTTTTAAGCCACAAAAGTTTATGAACTAAAATCAACTTATGCTGTAATATAACTCCAAACATAAACAGAACAAAAACCTTGACCACTATTTTCAAACCAATGAGCTTAGTTTTTATGCTTTAATCCTTGATATGGAACCCCATGAAAGCATTCTCTATAACACTCATCACCAACTGCATTTATATTAATCTCTTCCTCAAGCACAGTTGGGCACTCCACTAAAGAATCTTCAATCTTGGTAGACAGCTTAAATGCAGAAACAGTCGCTTCTTTAATTTTAAAATTAGCAATAGATGGAACACTCAGAGAGACCAGATTGCAATTTGAGAAGCTGCACGGCTTCAAACTCTGTTTCCCAGAGGTCCAAGCCTGCAATTAGAGAACTCTGAGCAGTCAACCAATTGAGCTCTCCCAGAGAAAATATAAGAATTCAGGACAAAATATGAAACCCACTAAGTTCCTCATATATAAATTTTAATCTTGAAATTTCAGTTTCAAGTGCAGTAACTGAAAGAGAAATTTTATGTCTGGTTACACAAGAGAAAGCAAGTAATTTTCATAATGGACTTTCTGTAACTTCCTGCAAATTGAGTTTAAGAAATACAAGAAAAATTACCCCAACAGTTACAATCACTCTGGCAAGAATTTCATTCCTTCAATGAACCATCATGAGCCAGGAAGGAATTTTCAGAAAATAAAGTCAGGGTATTTTCTCTGAGTTCCACCTCCCTTTCAAAAATTAAAACAAATAAACAAACAAAAATTCAAAATATACCCAGAAAATAAGTATGTACATTAACTCTACTTTTTTCTGAGTGAAAAAAAAAGCCTGGTATTTGAGGCATGTTACTTTCCCAGTCACTACAAACCTGATTTCAGAAGGCTACACTTGTAGCTTTGCTTTGGTCAATGCTCCAGGAAACCACGCAAAAATATGGTTTCTCTTTCTCCCAATATTCAGAGTTTATCCCTTCTTTCCTGTTCCCATTAAGCTACTATTTCCCCCCTGTTCAGACTTGAGCTCCACACTCTTCCCTAAGATGCTAAGCACCAAGAACATCTTACTCATCAAAGGGAATTGTCATTTCAACACACACACACACACACACACACACACACACACACACACACACACACAGAGACAGAGACACAAATTCTATTTAACATTTATTGTATATAAGGTCTCGCTTAGTTTGTACTGAGATGAAGGCTTTAAATAAAGGCATGAAGTGGGGGTGGAGGGATTTAGCAAAAAAAAAAAAAGAGAGAGAAAAGGAGAAAAAAACCTCATGGAAATGATCAATACTGTGGTAATTGCTGGGAGGAGGAGAGTTAGATGGAGGTGGAAAAGGATATAGGGGAAATAAATGGTGATGGACAGAGACTTTACTTGGGGTGGGCAACACAATATAGTGTACAGATGATGTGCTATAGAATCATACATCTGAAACCTATATAATTTTATTAACCAATCTCACCCAAGTCAACTCAATAAAAAGGAAAAAAAAAACACAAAAGCACAGTTGTGCATGTTTGTGTATATATGCAGGTACACATGGGCACATGCACCACACAGTCTTACTTGGAGATATTTCAAGTACTTAAGGCAAGTAGAATAGATACTTGCTCTGGTACCTTTTGGTGACTATCGCCACACACCTTGGTTGTTCTACAATAGGGCTACATTGGAAAGATTGAAATCTAAAATTTGTGTTTCTGAGAATTATTTTTTTTCCTCTCATCATTCACTATGAGTATGTTTTGAAATAACAAATACCTAAGCCGTTTGTACTAATAAATTGGATGTCTTCTCCAATTAAAAGGATTCCTCTCTTCATCATCCCAATTACTAATGATTTGAGATGGCCAGAGTTATTTGTTGTAGCCTACATATACAGTATTTGTCAAGAAAATATCTTTAAATGTTTTAACAACAATAGTGACACTCCATTTTATCATCATTTACAATAATGTTGAAAGCATTTATTATACACTAGAGGCCCGATGCATGGATTTGTGCACTGGTGGGGTCCTCAGCCTGGCCTGCAGGGATCAGAGGACTTCTGTGCTGCCACAGCCCAGCCTTTCCCACCAGCTCTTCAATCCCACACAGCACGAAGTAGTCTGCAAAACGGCAGGCAGCTGGGGAGGAGCATGAGCCAGGGTTGAGTGCTGCTCTCACTCATCCTGGTCCCGCAGTGCCTGCCACTGCCACTGCTTGGGTGTGCAAGGGGAGTGTCCCTGGGAGAGGCTTGTGCCTCTGCAACTGAGCTAGCCAGCCATCAGCCCAGAATCTGGCGCCCATCTGTCAGCTGAGCGGCACTCCCATTGGGGGAGAGCACTGACCACCAGGGGGCAACTCCTGCGTTGAGCGTCTGCCTCCTGTTGGTCAGTGTGTATCATACTGCACACTGACCAATCATCTGGTCATCGGTCATCCTGCCGCATATATATATCTTATCTAATAAAAGAGAAACATGGTAATTAGCGTAGGACCGCTACCCTTCCCATTGGCTAATCAGGGCGATATGCAAATTAACTGCCAGCCAAGATGGCAGTTAACCGCCAACAAAGATGGCGGCTAATTTGCATATCCTGCAATGATGGGAGGCGAAAGGGGAAGAATGGAAAAATGGTGATCGGAAACCCAGGCGGCAGGCAAGAGATGGGGGCGGGCAAAGGCGGCCATTAGAAAGCTGGGCTGGCCTGTGGCCTCATGATCCCCATGGGGATTGGGGTGAGCGGGAGCCCGGGCACAGGCCCCGTGATCCCCGCAGCAATTGGGGCAGCCAGAGCCCGGGTGCAGGCCGTGTGATCCCCGCAGTGATGGGGGCGACCGGGAGCCTGGGCACAGGCCGGCTGCGGGAGCCTGGCGTGATCCCGGTAGCAATTGGGGTGAGCGGGAGCCCTGCCGCAGGCTGGCTGTGTGATCCCCGGGGCGATCGGGAGCCTGGGCACAGGCCCCGTGATCCCCACAGCGGAAGCCCAGGCGCTGGCTGGCCATGTGATCCCTGAGGCAATCAGGGCCAGCAGAGCCCAGGCACAGGCTGGCCATGTGATCCCCACAGCAATCAGGGCGAACGGGAGCCCGGGCACCCCAGCACCTGACATGCAAAGGTCAGGGATGAAATGACTTTTCCCAACCACATCTGCAAATATCCTGGGGAAAGCATCACTGAAGAGTTCACAACTCTCTTACTTGGCAAGGAAGAACAAAGTTGGCAATGGAAACAATCCCTTACATCAAACTTAAGGTCCGTCTGGGTAAAAAAGAATATTTCCAACCTAAAGTAGGGAGCAGGCAAAAATAATATGTTCTCATGACTTCCACTGAAGATTTAGCATATGACAGAGTCAAAATGAACATACAAATTAAAACAGACAGTGGACATTCAGATGACCCGAATCAACTGTCACTGTTTGTGCCAATAGCAGCAATGCTTATGTGATAATATAGTTTAACAAACATACAAAACAAGTCGCATGATAAGAGAGGTTCAGCTTCTAAAGTAAATTGAATATGTTCTTTAAAAATTCTCATGTCCTCCCCTCTGACTATAATTCTTAATTTTCCAATCAGAAAATTGCCCCAGGTGATCCAGTAACATGTAGAACTCCAGTAACCTAACTTATTTAAAAAGCAAACATCCAAACCATTTTTAAAATATTTAAATTGATATTTTAGGGTTAAAATTATAGAAGATATTTAGATCCAAATATATTTTCTGAATAGAAAATATTTCAGTTTTTGATTTTAAAAAAATAAACATAAAAAATATATAAGTGACACATTTTCCCAAGGAACTCTGAATTAATACCTTTCCCTCTAACTTTCTTCAAATTAAGAGAACCTATGGAGTTCCCTATACTGCACAAGTTTTAATGAAAGAAAATAAGACTTTCTAAGAGCTTCAAATACATGTTTTCTTATTTACAAACATATATACTCTTCTCTCTCTTTAAAATATATTCTTACTAATTCAGAGAGGAAGGGAGAGGGAGAGAGATAGAAACATCAATGATGAGAGAGAATCATTGATTGGCTGCCTCCTACACGCCCCTGTACTAGGTATCAAGCCCACAACCTGGGCATGTGGCCTGACCTGGAATCAAACTGTGACTTCAGGTTCATAGGTCAATGCTAAAACACTGAGTCACACCCGCTGGGCTTAATTCTTATTTATAAATTAATTCCAAGGACATATATAGCTTGAAAATCTTTGGAAGCAATTTCAAAAAAAACTAGCTTTTAAGTAACAAGAAAAAAGTTATAGAAGAAAGTTTAAATTAAAAGAAAAAAATTGTTTTAATTTATTGGAGAGTGGTAACATCCTCCATGAAAATGTGTACCTTGATTGTGGATGGCTGGGTGGCCTTATCACACCTTAGAAATTCAAATGCTTTTTACAGTGACAAGAAAGGGAGAGTTTCATCTCATTTCTCTCCCAGGGTAGATGTCTGTCAACAGAAGGTGGACATCAATAAAAGGAGGGGCTTGCACAATCAATCCAGAAAGTCAGCAATCTATGAATAACCCAGAACTGAGTATTTATCTCCTCGGCCACACACCCTCCCTCCCAGCCAGTGAGCAAGATAATTACTCTCAAGTCAAGCTAAGTGTCCCCCAGTCACAGAGGTCCAATGCTGACATACAAAGCATACAAATAATTCTCACTCTGGCATAAAAGTGACAAGTTTCTTGGAAGAAAAGCAGATACTGCAAATTTCTCAAAGTCTTCCTGAAACACTTTTTAAAGTAATTTTTACTTCTTTAGAAAAAATGCATACATGGCAAACCATCTGTAATAAAAGGCCCATTCTATAAAATTTTACCTAGTCCTACTCATACCTGCAATTATAATCATATTTACAGACAAATGTATCTATACTAATAAAAGAGTAATATGCTAATTAGACTGGGAAACCTTCCAGGAGACCTTCCAGATGTTCTTCTGGACAAAGCCATGGTGGCAGGGCCAAGGTAGAGGCGGTTAGAGGTCAAGAGGGGAGGGCAGTTGTGGGTGATCAGGCTGGTGGGGGGTGGGGCCATTGGGGGTAAGCAGGCCATCAGTGGGGGTCAGTTGGAGGTGATCAGGATAGCAGGGGGGCAGTTTGGAGTGAGCAGGCCAGCAGGGTGATGGCTGGGGATGAGCAGGCCAGTGGGGAAGGAAAGTAGGGGCGAGCAGGCCAGCACGGGGGGGCAGTTGGGGGTGATCAGGCTGGCGGGGGGGCATTTGGGGGCAAGCAGGCCGGCAGCAGGGGGGCAGTTGGGTGAAAGCAGGCTGGCAGGCAGAGTGGTTAGAGGCAATCAGGCAGGCAGGCAGGCAGGCAGGTAAGTGGCTAGGAGCCAACAGTCCTGGATTACGAGAGGGATGCCTGACTGCTGATTTAGGCCCGATCCCTGTAAACTGGCAGGACATTTTTCGAGGGGTCCCAAATTGGAGAGGGTGCAAGCCAGGCTGAGGAACACACCCTCCCCTGTGCACAAATTTCGTGCACCAGGCCACTAGTATATATATATATATATATATAGTACAGTACTGAATACTTTTATTTTTATTTAAATATATTTTATTGATTTTTTTACAGAGAGGAAGGGAGAGAGAGCTAGAGAGTTAGAAACATCGATGGGAGAGAAGCATTGATCAGCCGCCTCCTGCACATCTCCTACTGCGGATGTGCCCACAAGGTACATGCCCTTGACCGGAATCGAACCTGGGACCCTTCAGTCCGCAGGCTGACACTCTATCCACTGAGCCAAACCAGTTTCGGCCTGAATACTTTTAAATTTGCATTCACATCATTAGCTAAGGTGAGGAGACACGTAACTACGGAGTGAGAGTGGAACAGGTATTATTATCTCCATTTGACAAATGAGAAAAACATTTTTTCTCCAGAAAAACCTCACTTATATTTTCAGTTCCAGAAATTAAATGTGTTATGTCTGAGACTATTACATGTAGTTCAGTAGCTTAGCCCTTTACATAGGAACATAAATACTTATATTAGTATTAACTATATGTATTGTCTATAGTTTCTGCCATTATTCAATAAGCAAGACCCTAAACCCACATGTTTTGCTTTAAAGGAATGCATGCTACACAGTTGAAGGAAGGAGGTGGTTCTGATCTAGAGGTATATGTGAGGTTTTCAGATTCTAAAAAGTGTAAAACCTGAAGTGGAAAGGAAGGCCCTATGAGGACTTGCAAGAATGGAAAAAGAAAGCAGCTTACAGCTGTGGGGGGAATGTAGGGTTATGCATCAAGTTTGGTATTTCACAGTTCTGGGGCCAAATTTGCAGAGACTGTGGCTTGAATCGAGTGATGGGACTGGAGCATGGTAAATGTATGCCTTGGGCTCTATGTGCTGCTGGAAAAAATTGCTCTAAGTGGAAGCCCTACCAAACCAAACCCACCCAGAGGACACAGATGAAAAAAGCCTCAAAGATTTAGTACATTTCAGAAAGTTGTGGAGTTGAGAGTGGCCTCAGAAATCATGTAATCTAACACCTTCTTTTTATAGATGCATAAACAGGCCTGGGTGGATGGAGGTAGGGGATAACTAGGTTACACACTTAGGGGGAGAGCTAGCATAAGAGCTCAGCATAGCACTCCTTGCCTGTAGTTCTTTCTACTCACCCTACTTCAAAGACAGCTATAGCCTGGTAGCAAGAAAACAGCAGTCTGAGCAGAGGCACCCTGAATGTAAAGGGAGCCTCCATTCAAAGAGCCTACTGTCTGATTTCAGTTTTGTAGATTATCTACAAAATATGTTTTCCTACTTTTCAGTTGCCTGTAGAAACTAAAAAGTAATTATCTAGGTGTGCTTGTGTGCATAAAGAGTACAGATATCTAGAAGACGAGAACTTTCCATAGCAAGGGAAACAGCAGTACAAGGCTGTGGGATAACAGAAGAGTTACAGATCATGCTTGGAATTTCACAGCATTGGGTCCAAATTTGCAATAGCTGTATCTTATACTGGGAACAGTGAACAGAGCATGAGAAATATGTTCATCATGTGTAGCTGGAGCACCAAGGAGGAGAGGGCTATGAAATTGTTATGGGGGAACATCTTCCAAAAGTCCTTTTCAGTGTTTGATATTTTACCAGTCTCAAATAATTAAAATGTGCATTTTCTTGTAAACTGACTAAAGTCAGGAAGTGTTATATTGAAATATAAAAATCAACAATCAAGAGTAATTCAAACTGCATAAAGGGAAACCTGGGTGCAAGTACCTCCCCACATCCTTTTAGCATTTCAGTGAATCTTCTCTTACATCACTCTACTCACAGCCTACTGTAAATCCTCATTTTGCCTTTTCACTAGTCAAATTTCCTTCTTCTGCCCTCCATCTATTCAGCCCTTTTCTAAAACACCTAGAATTCCTAGGTACTTCTCAGATTCTAGCTCCCAGCTCTCAAATTGGAATTCTCATACTCTTGGGAGCAGCTGGTTATAATCTAATATAATAATAGAGGAATATGAAAATTAGCCAGGGCGCTGTAATGTCATGACTGATGTATAAGCAGCAGAGAGCTACAGGAGGGCTGGGCAGTGAGCTCTGAGTGGCAGAGAGCTACCAGCAGCAGTGGGCAGGGTGGCCAGCTGAGGCAAGCGGCAGCGAGCTACTCACGCATGGATTCGTGTGCAGGGCTACAATTAATTTATAACAAGATTTGGATCATTGTTCAGTAAACTACACCCCCATATCCATCACTGTCTTACATCTTAAGTTAGGGTTTTCAACTCAAAGGAATGTCTCTTTGAGGAGTTGGCAAACTTTTTTTTTTTCTGGAAAGGGCAAGATAGTAAATACTTAAGACCTGTAAGAATTTTTATGAGTTTATTTGAGCCAAACTAAGGACAATTGCCTGGAAGCAAAATTTGAACAAATTGAGAAAATGCTCCAGAGAATGGCAGTTTTGCACCTTATTTTACAGTATACGTTACAATTAAAGGAGGAGGTATAAGAGGGTTACATAAAATTCATTGGTGATAGATTAGGAAGGTGAGAAAAAGCAAAGCTGGGAAATCTCTGGGATTGGATAAAAAGTAAAAACAAATAGACACATACTTCTTTACACAGGTGGGTACAGGATAGTAAAAAGTCAACAATTAACGTGATAACAGTAACATAAGGGGATTTGTGATCTCCTGCTCTAGTGTAGGATTATGCCCTGAAGGGCCTGGAAAAAGGAAATTACCCTGACATTCCAAAGGTATGTTATTATACATGCAAAATGACAATAGACAGATTCAATTAAGATAAAGATTGACCACTGTCAAGGAAGATACAAGTTCAGGATATGACTACCTGCCATGACCTGCTTTTAGTATGAAAGTTTTAATTTCAGACTATTCTATGTGGTTGCTTTAGGTCTCTGAGTTTGTAAGGCCTCCCCTGAGATTATCAGGTTTTGTAGGTGGCCCCTTTTCATCCAAAAGTCTTCGTAGTACATATGATCTCTGTTGTAAATACTCAAATCTGACTTTGAGTGCAAAAGTAGGCACAGGCATACATACATTAATGAATGAACTCATACATGAATAAGCATAGCTGTATTACAGTAAAACTTTAGCTATAAAAACATGCTGGTGCCTGGCTGGTTAGCTCAGTTGGTTAGAGCATCATCCTGATACATCAAGGTTGCGGGTTCAAACCCCTGTCAGGGCACATATAAGAATCACCCAATGAATACATAAATAAGTGGAACAATAAATCTTTCTCCCTTCTTCTCTTTAAAATCAATAAATTTAAAATTAATAAAAACACAAAAAAAACCAAAACAACAGGCTGGTAGTATAAGAAGCTCAGCAGACTTTCTCCCTAGGGCAATAATAGAGTAATTTAAATGATCAAATTAGCGCTAGCCAGTTTGGCTCAGTGGCTAGTATTGGCCTTCGGACTGAAGGGTCCCAGGTTAGGTCCGGTCAAGGGCGCATGCCCAGTTTGCGGACTTGATCCCCAGTAGGGGGCGTGCAGGAGGCAGCCAATTGATAATTCTCTCTCATCATTGATGCTTCTATCTCTCCCTCTCCCTTCCTCTCTGAAATCAATAAAAATATATTAAAAATAAATAAATTATAAAATTATATTATCTGAAAATTGATCTAAGCAGCACATAGAAAATTATAAAACATTTATCTAAGAAGATCTACTAAATCTCAGCAATAAGAGTCAGTCTGTGGCATTTGAGCTATAAACTTTTCCCATTTTCTTCTCTCCCTAGCTGTGTGTTATGGTAGCTTTACTCTGATCACTCTATAATTTTACCTGACAGGAGCAGGATATATGCTTATCTCATGCCCTTTCCCAGATCTATATTGCTTAAGCTCTCTTTGGAGCAGACATGGCTTAGAAAACTAAAGACTCTTACAGCCACCCACCTACTACTCATAGGGCTATGACCTTGCCCCATCAGTGACAGAGATCACTGTGCCTGATTGACCTTACCCATTTGCTCATAGGGCAGAGATTGAACTCTGGGCAAAGCAAAATGAGAAAGTCAGGGGGTAATGTACTATCTCTTTTTGGAATCCATTGGTAAAGTAAGGACATCACTCCAAGAGAAGCAGTAGGTTGTGTCCACCTTCATATCCAGTGCAACACCTCAGAAGATTTGCTCAAAGGAAGAGACAAGCTACAAGGACAGCTCTGCCTGAGGGGACTGATTTTTGGAACAGAGAGTAAAAACCTTGGAAAAACAATGGATATTTTGATGGAGATAAATTAAGAGGCAGCCAGTATCTCTGATATAAGGAAAAAAGCAATACAGCCAGAAATTTTATAGACATATCTAGAGAAAGAGACAGTCAAGAAGAACTCTCCTGGGACCACAGTCAATGTAGGTGCTGGGAAAGCTAAGTGCATGTATTACTTATGAGCAAGACATGGGAGAGGCTTGAAAGCATTGCCCAAGCCACAAATGGGTCAATCAGTAAAAATAAAAAGCCTTATTGTCTCAAGGGGTTTAAGCACACCCTCTAAACCAGTGGTTCTCAACTTTGGCTGCACATTAGAATTACCTGGGAATCTTTTTAAAATCCTGATTTCTGGGCCTCATCCTCCAGAAATTCTGTTTCTTTGTTACTAATGTTGTGGCCCCACCCCATAACAAAGAAACAGAATTTCTGGAGGATGAGGCCCAGAAATCAGGATTTTAAAAAAGATTCCCAGGTGATTCTAATGTGCAGCCAAGGTTGAGAACCACTGCTCTAAACAAACATTGGTGAAATAATAAAGGGTTCTGACCCTAAGGTGACTCCTAAGGATCTAGAAAAATATAAGATCTCAGTTAGCCCTATTGATCTGGAAAGCTACATTTGCTCAAGGTTGTATGGCCACATAGGGAACATTTCTCAGGGGCAGCCAAGGATGGAACTTCTGAGACACTCATCTTAGGCTAAAGTGGCACAAAATCCAAGTTCCTTGAACTGTAGAAACAGATTCGAAGCCACATACACAGTAACAGAGGAAAATCTAACTGGTTTAATGAGATTAAACACAGTTTTTGACCAATGAGTGATTTATGATGAAACGGGGATGCACTAGAGAAATCAGACTAAGAAGTCTGACTAGAAATTTTAAAAAAGTGAAAACCTTACAAAGGATATCAGTCTACACACTGAAGGAAAAATAAACTTCACAGAAGTAATCCTGCAGTCACTAAATAAATTTATAAAACAACTAGAGGCCCAGTGCACAAAAAATTTGGGCACTCGGGGGGGTGGTGTCCCTCAGCCCGGCCTGTGCCCTCTCACAATCTGGGACCCCTCAGGGGATGACCACCTGCTGGCTTAGGCCTGCTCCCCGGGGGATTGGGCCTAAGCTGGCAGTCAGACATCCCTCTGGCAGCCCGGGAGCCCTCGGGGGATGTCTACTTGCCAGCGGGGAGCAGGCCTAAGCTGCAGTCTGACATCCTTAGTGCTGCTTAGGAGGCGGGAGAGGCTCCCACCACCACTGCTGTACTGGCAGCCGTCAGCCTGGCTTGTGGCTGAGCAGAGCTCCCCCTGTGGGAGCGCACTGGCCACCAGGGGGCGGCTCCTGCATTGAGTGTCTGCCCCCTGGTGGTCAGTATGTGTCATATTGACCAGTCATTCCCCGTCGTTCTGCTGTTAGGGTCAATTTGCATATTAGCCTTTTATTATATAGGATAGAGGCCTGGTGCACGGGTGGGGGCTGGCTGGTTTTCCCTGAAGGGTGTCCCAGATCAGGGTGGTGTCGCACTGGGGTGCCTGGCCAGCCTGGGTGAGGGGCTGATGTCTGTTTTCAGGCTGGTCAAGCCCCCTCCCCCCAGTGGGGACTCTCACCCCATGGCGGTTTGGCCAGCCTGGGTGAGGGGCTGATGGCTGTTTTCAGGCTGGGCACACCCTCTTTAGGGTGGGGGGGGGTCCCACTGGGGTGCCTGGCCAGTCTGGGTTTGGGGATGAGGGCCATTTTCAGGCTGGCCAAGCCCCCTGGAGATGGAAGCACCCAGCTGCTCCTTTTTTTTTATTCTGGGATTTATTTACCTTCTATATTTGAAACTTTGTTACCTTCAGTGGAGCTCAGATCTCTGCGGCAGGCGGGAAGCTTGGCTTCCTGCTCACTCCAGCTCCGTGGCCATGGCCGGCCACGGAGCAACCAAGCCTCCTGCTCGCTCCAGCTCTGCGGTTGCTAGCCGCCATTTTGATTGGGTTAATTTGCATATAGTCACTCTGATTGGCTGGTTGGCTTGGCTTGAGGCTTAGTGAAGGTACAGTCAATTTGCATGTTTGTCTTTTATTAGATTAGATTAAATAAACAACAAAAATAAATCCCAACAAAGGAAAGGGCTCAGTATACAGAGTTGCTACAATGTATTATTTGTCCAGTTTTCAACAGAAATACAAAATATATAGAGAAATAAGAAAATGTAACTGATTCACAGGGAAATTTAAGCAATAAAAAGGACATTTGAGAGGACCCAGATATTTGATATTGCAGACAAAGATATCAAAGCAGCTCCTATAAATATTTACAAAAATCTAAAAGAAACAATTTTAATGACTTAAAGGAAATTATAAAATGATATATCATCATATAAATAATGTCACTACAAAGGTAAAGATAAAAATAACAGAAATCTGGAGTTGAAAAATACAAAAGGCAAAATGAATAATTCAGTAGAAAAGCTCAAGATTAGATTTAGTTTTAGATAAAAGAATTAGCAAAATTGAAGATAGATCAATAGAGATTATGCAATCTGAAGAACAGAAAGAAAAAGGAATGAGGAAAAGTGAGCAGTCTCAGGTAAGAGTGAAATATGATGACACAGATTAACATATGCATAATGGAAATAGCAGAAAGAAAGGAATTAAAGGACAGAAAAAAATATTTAAAGAAGTGGTGGTCACAAACTTCACCAATTGGTGAAAAACACTAATCTTCACATCTAAAAAAAAGTTTAAACCCTAAAAATCAGATAAATACAAAGAAGTCCACAATCAGACACATAGTGAAAAAATTTGAAAGCCCAAGATAAAATCATTAAAGCAGCAAGTGAAAGACAATAATGTACAGGGAGCCACAATAAGATTAACAACTGACACATGAAATACAATGAAAGCCACAAAGCAGTGAGATGCTATACTCAAAATGTTGATCCTTTGTATTTTGGTAGTGTTAGTGGAAACTTCTCTTTCATTTCTGAATTTGCTTATTTGAGTCTAGGGCAAATCTCTCCCATAACATGCCAACAGCAATCAAAGCTCAACTCTGTAGCAAGAGGGGGTACACAGCTCAGGAAGAGTAGGGCTCACTTGGAGTGCCCAGTTCAGGTGAATGTGGTGGCTGTGGCCCTGGATCCTACAGGTTACCTACTACATTAGGCCACTCTACCAAACCCAGGAGACATAGCAGCTCTACCTAATATATAAAAACAAACACAAGAAGGATGCTAAAATGAGGAGACAAAAAAACTTTTCCCAAATGAAAGAACAGAACTAAACAAAAAAGAAGGCAAAAAAAATATACTAGGTGCAGAGTTTAAGACACTGGTTATAAATGGATGCTCAAAAAACTTAAGGGAAAGTAGATGAACTTAGAACTTCAATAGCATTTAAAAAACAACATGGAAATAAAAACAGAACCACTCATAAATGAAGGAAACATTAACTGTAATGAAGAATAATTAAAGGGAATCAACAATGGAGTAGATGAAGCTGAGAATCAAATCAGTAACTTGGAATATAAGGAAACAAAAAACACTGAATTGGAACAGCCAAAAGAGAAAAGAATAAAAAAAATTAAGATAATATAAGGAATATCTGAGACAACTTCAAATGCACCAATATTCACATATTTGAGGTGCTGGAAGGAGAAGAGAGAGTGAGCAAAAAATTAAAAACCTATTTTAAAATATAATCAGAAAATTTCCATAACTGGTGAGGGAAATAAACATACAAGTCTAGGAACTACAGAGAGTCTCAAACAAGATGAACTCAAAAAGGTCCACACAAAGCCACATCATAATTAAAACGTAAAGGTTCAAACAAAGAGAGAACCTTAAAAGCAGCTAGAGAAAAGCATTTAGTTACCTACAAGAGAGCTCCCATACGATGGTCAACTGATTTCTCCAGAAATTTGCAAGCCAGAAAAGAGTGACAAGAAATATTCAAAGTGATGAAAAGCAAAGACTTACAATGAAGATTATTCTACCCAGCAAAGCAATCATCTAGAATCAAAGGACATATAAAGTTCATCTTAGAAAAAAAGAATGGACATAAGACACTGGGGAGTAGGGGAGGCCAGGGGATTGTCAAGGGTGGAAGGAAAAAAAAATAAAAAGAAAGAAAGAAAAAAAAGGACACATATGTAATACCCTTTGTCATACTTTAAGCAATAAAAAAAAAAGAGATAAAGGAATTTATCACCACCAAACCAATATTACATGAAATGCTAAAGGGTCTTCTTTAAGAAGAACAGCAATGTAAAAAAGATCAATGTTATGAACAATAAAATGGCAAAAAATACATATCTATAAACAGTTGAATCTAAAAAAAACATATCTATAAACAACCGAATCTTAAAAGCAGAACAGAAACAGACTTATAGACTCAGAGAACATGTTGACAGTTGCCAGATGGAAAGAGGATTGGAGGTATGGGTGAAAAAGAAGAAGGAATTAAGAAATACAAATTGGTAGTTACAGAATAGCTATGGATATGTAAAGTATAATATAAGTAATACAGTCGATAATATTCTACTAACTGTGTATTGTGTTAGATGGGTACAAGATTCATTGGAAAGATCACTTAGTAAGTAATATAATGGGTAATTACTGGGGTGCACGCCAGGAATGAATATAATAGTGTATATCAACTGTAATTCAAAAATTTAAAATGATTTAAAATAAAAAAATAATAATAGGACAAAATGATCAAATTGCTTTTATTCTAGTGTCATAAAGATGGTTCAATATATGCAAATTGATCAATGTAATGTACTACATTAACAAAGAGTAAAATCATATGATTTCATAAATAGATGCAGAAAAAAACATTTGACAAAATACAACATCCACTTATGATTAAAATACTTTAAAAAATGGCTATATGAGGAAAGAATTCAACGTAATGAAGGCTATATACGACAAACACTCAACTAATATACTGTGGTGAAAAACTAAAATCTTTTCCTCTAAAATCAGAAGAAAGAAAAGTATATCAACTTTCACCACTCTTTTTCAACATAGTACTGGAAGTACTAGACTGAGCAATTGGGAAAGATAATAAATAAATAAATAAATAAATAAATAAATAAATAAATAAATGTCATTCAAATTGGGAACAAAGAAGTAAAAATGATACTTTTAGTAGATTACATGGTTCTTTATGAATAAAACCCTAAAGACTCCACAAAAAAATATTAGAAACAATAATAAACAGCCCAGCCAGCATGGCTCAGTGGTTGAGTGTCAACCTATGAAACAGGAGGTCACGGTTCTATTCCCAGTCAGGCCACATTATGCTCAATTGATATTTGACAAAGGAGGCAAGAGCTTACAATGGAGTCAAGACAATCTCTTCAATAAATGGTGTTTATAAAATTTAACAGATAAAAGCAAAAAAAAAAAAAAAAAGAAAAGAAACTTGACAACAAACTTAAACCATACACAAAAATAAACTCAAAATGGATAAAGGACTTAAGCATAACACAGGAAACCATTAAAATCTTAGAAGAATTTATAGGCAGGAAAATTCAGACATATTTTGTAGCAATATCTTTACAGATACAGCTCCTAGGACAATTGAAACTAAGGAGAAAATAAACAAATGGGACTACATCAAAATAAAGAGCTTTTGCACTACAAAAGAAACCATCAATAAAACAACAAGAAAGCCCAATGCCTGGGGGAATGTATTTTACAATATTATGTCTGATAAGGGTTTAATCTCCAACATTTACAGGGAAAGCATACAACTTAACAAAAGAAAAATAAACAATCCAATAAAGAAATGGGCGAAGAATCTAAATAGACACTTTTCGAAAGAGGACATACAGAAAGCCAAGAGACATATGAAATCATGCTAAAAGTAACTAATCATCCTAGAGATGCAAATCAAAATGACAGTGAGGTACCATCTCTTACCTGTCAGAATGGCTGTCATCAACAAATCAACATAGGTCAAATGCTAGCAAGGTTGCAGAAAAAAAGGAACCCTCCTGCCCTGCTGGTGGGAATGCAGACTGTTGCAGCCACTGTGGAGAACAGTATGGATTTTTTAAAATTTCTTTATTGATTAAGTTATTACATATGTGTCCTTATCCCCACATTACCCCCCATTTCCCCCACTTATGCCCTCACCCCCCTGTTGTCTGTGTCCATTGGTTAGGCCTATATGCTTGCATATAAGTCCTTGGTTGATCTCTCCCCTTTGCCCCCACCCTCCCCTACCTTCCCTCTGAGGTTTGATGGTCTGATCGATGCTTCTCTGTCTCTGGATCTGTTCTTGTTCATCAGTTTATGTTGTTCATTATCTTCCATAAATGAGTGAGATCATATGATATTTATCTTTCTCTGACTGACTTATTTCACTTAGCATAATGCTCTCCAGTTCCATCCATGCTGTTGCAAATGGTAAAAATTCCTTATTTTTACAGCAGCATAGAATTCCATTGGGTACATGTACCACCGTTTTTAATCCACTCATCTGCTGATGGGCACTTAGGCAGTTTTCTGATCTTAGCTATTGCAGATTGTGCTGCTATATACATAGGGGTGCATATATCCTTTCTAATTGGTGTTTCTAGTTTCTTGGGATATATTCCTAGAATTGGGATCACTGTGTCAAATAGGAGTTCCATTTTTAGTTTGTTGAGGAAACTCCATACTGTTCTCCACAGTGGTTGCACCAGTCTGCATTCCCACCAGCAGTGCACAAGGGTTCATTTTTCTCCACATCCTCGCCAGCACTTTTCGTTTGTTGATTTCTTGATGGTAGCCATTTCGACAGGTGTGCGATGGCACTGAATTGTCGTTTTGATTTGCTTCTCTTGGATGATTAATGACTATGAGCATGTTTTCATATCTCTTGGCCTTTCTTCTGTCTTCCTTTGAAAAATATCTATTTAGGTCCATTGCTCATGTTTTGATTGGGTTGTTTATCTTCGTTTTGTTAAGTTGTATGAGTTGCCTATAAATGTTGGAGATTAAACCCTTATCAGTGATAACATTTGCAAATATGTTCTCCTATTCAGTGGGTTTTCTTGATGGTTTCCTTTGCTGTGCAAAAGCTTTTTATTTTGATGTAGTCCCATTTGTTTATTTTCCCCTTAGTTTCTGCCCTAGGAGCAGTATCAGTGAAGAAATTGCTTTGGCATATGTCTGAGATTTTGCTGCCTGTGGACTCCTCTAGTATTTTTATGGTTTCTTGTCTTATGTTTAAGTCCTTTATCCATTTTGAGTTTATTTTTGTGTATGGTGTAAGTTGGTGGTCTAGTTTCATTTTTTCCATGTATCTGTCCAATTTTCCCAACATTTATTGAAGAGACTGTCTTGACTCCATTGTATGTTCATGCCTCCTTTGTTGAATATTAATTGAGCATAGTGGTTTGGGTTGATTTCTGGGTTCTCTATGCTATTTCATTCATCTATATGTCTGTTCTTGTGCCAGTACCAGGATGTTTTGAGAACAGTAGCTTTGTAATACAGCTTGATATCTGGTATTGAGATCCCACCTACTTAGGGCATTGCATTGAATCTATACATTGCTTTGGGTAGTATGCACATCTTGATAATGTTGATTCTACCAATCCATGAACACAGTATGTTCTTCCATCTGTTTATGTCTTCCTCTATCTCCTTTTTCAGTGTCCTATAGTTTTCTGCCTATAGGTCTTTTACCTCATTAGTCAAGTTTATTCCTAGGTATCTTAATTTTTTTTTGATGCGATGGTCAATGGGATTGCTCTTTTAGTCTCTCTTTCTATAAGTTCATTATTGGTGTAAAGAAATGCTATAGATTTCTTGGCATTAATTTTGTATCCTGCTACATTGCCGAATTCATTTATTAAGTCTAATGATTTTTTGATGGAGTCTTTAGGGTTAGAATAATCTGAGGAGGGTAGGTTTTAGTTCTTCCTTGAATATTTGGTTAAACTCCCCTGTGAAACCGTCTGGACCTGGGCTTGGTTATGGTGTATGATCTTTCTGATGTACTGCTGGATCCAATTTGCTATAATTTTTTGAGGATTTTGGCATCTATGTTCCTGAGGGACATTGGCCTGTAATTCTCTTTCATTGTGTTGTGTTTATCTAGTTTTGGTATTAGGGTAATGTTGGCTTCATAGAATGAGCTTGGAAGTGCTGTTTCCTCTTGAATTTTTAAGAATAGTCTGAGGAGGATATGATTTAGTTCTTTGAATGTTTGGTAAAATTCCCCTGTGAAGCTGTCAGCCCAGGGCTCTTGTTTGCTGGAAACTTTTTGATGTCTGCTTCAATTTCCTCCCTAGTTATCAGCTTATTGAGATTTTTAGATTCTTCCTGATTGAGTCCTGGAAGGTTGTATTTTTCTAGCAGTATGTCCATTTACTCCGGTTTGTGTAGTTTGTTAGAATAGAGTTGTCCATAATATTTTTTTAACAATCCTTTGTATATTTGTGGGGTCTATTGTTATTTCACCTCTTTCATTTCTGATTTTGTTTATTTGGGTATTCTCTCTTTGCTTCTTGGTGAGCCTGTCTAGAAGTTCATCAATCTTGTTTATCCTTTCAAACAACCAGCTCTTGTTTTCATTGATTTTCTCTATTTTTTTTTATCTCTATGTCATTAATTTCAGCTCTGATCTTTATTATATCCTTCCTTCTGCTCACTCTGGCCTTTTTCTTGTTGCTCTCTTTATAATTCTTTGAGTTGTAGAATTAGATGATTTATTACCATTTTTTCTTGTTTTTTGAGGTAGGCCTGTAGTGCTATAAACTTCTCTCTCAGGACTGCTTTCATTGTGTCCATAGATTTTGGATTGTTGTGTTTTTATTGTCATTAGTTTCCAGGATGTTTTTAATTTCTTTTTTGATCTCTTTGGTAACCCAATCATTGTTTAATAGCATGCTATTCAACTTGTAAGTGTTTGAATTTTTTGGATTGTGTTTATTGTTTATTTCTAATAATATGCCATTGTGGTCTGAGAAAATGCTTGATATGATTTCAACCTACTTGAATTTGGGGAGTCTTTGCTTGTGACTCAATATGTGGTTTATTTTTGAAAATGTACCATGTGAAATTGAGAGGAACATATATTCCATGGCTTTGGGGTGAGATGTTCTGAAGATGTTAATTAAGTCCATTTGATCTAGTTCCTGTTTCTTTGCTGAGTTTTTTGTCTAGAGTATTTATCCAGTGATGTCAGTGGTGTATTAAAGTCCCCTACTATGATTGTATTGTTGTAGATCTCTCCCTTGATATCTTCCAGGGGTTGATTTTTTTTTTATGTATTTGGATGCTCCTGCGTTGCGTGCATATATGTTTCTCAGGGTTATATCCTCTTGTTGTATCAATTCCTTTAGTATTATGAAGTTGCCTTCCTTATCTCTTGTTATGGCCTTCACTTTGAGGTCAATTTTGTCAGATATAAGTATTAGTACCCCAGCCTTTTTTTTCATTTCCTTTTGCCTGAAAGATATTTTTCCATCCCTTCACTTTCAGTCTGTCTGAGCCCCTTATCTGAGGTGGGTCTCTTGTAGATAGCACATATATGGGTCATGTTTTTTTTATCCATTCAACCACTTGATGTCTTTTGATTGGAGTATTTAGTCTAGTTACATTTAAAGTTATTATTCTAAGGTACTTGTTAGTAGCCATTTTTATTTTTTGTGCCTGTTTTCTTTCTTAGTTTTTTATTTCTTCTTTTTAACACCAGTCCCTTTAGCATTTCTTACATTTCTGGCTTGATTGTGGTAAACTCCCTTAGCCTTTTATGTCTGTGAAGCTTCTTATTTCCCCTTCAATTTTGAATGATAGCCTTGCTGGATAGAGTATTCATGGATTCAGTCCCTTGCTTTGCATCACTTTGTAAATTTCCTTCCATTCTTTTCTGGCCTGATGTGTTTCTGTTGAGAAATCATTAGATAATCTAATTGGAGATCCCTTGTATGTGACTTTCTGTCTTTCTCTTTTTCAGCCTATAAGATTCTCTCTTTGACCTGAACATTTTCTATTGTAATTATAATGTGTCTTGGTGTGGGTCTTTTTGGGTTCATCTTGTTTGGGACTTTCTGTGCTTGTGTGACTTTTTTCTTCTCCACCTCAGGGAATTTTCTGTCATAATTTTTCAAATAGGTTTTCTAACCCTTGTTCCTCTTCCTGTTGTTCTGGCACCTCTATTATTCGTATGTTGCTTTGTTTCATGTTGTCCCATAGCTCCCTTAGGCTCTCCTCCTGTCTTTTAATTTTTTTACTCCAATTGCAGTTCAGTTTGGGTGTGTTTTGCTTCCCTGTCTTCTAATTTCCTAATTCGGTCCTCCATTTCTCCTATTCTACTGTTAAAACTTTCCATGGTGTTTTTTATTGCAGCTATATCATTCTTCATTTCTTCTTGATTCTTACATAAGTTGTTGATTTTTTCCTCCATCCAGTTTATGAACTGTATGACCCTCATGCTGAATTCTTCTTCTGACATATTGCATGCCTCTGTTTCACTTCTCTGCTTTTCTGGTGATTCCTCCTTTCCTCTCCTTTGAAGGTTTCGTTTTCTATGCATTTTTGGTCTCACTGACTGATCTATATGTCGAGTCGTGCAGGGTCTACTCCTTGGGTGGCAGTGGCTCCTCAGGCTGCCATTCCTCCTTGGGTGGTTGTGGAAGCAGCTGCTCCTCAGTTGGCAGTGGCTCCTCTGATTGGTGCTGATTGCAGCAGTGGTGTCTCCTCTGGTTGGTTGGGGAGGCTTCTTGCAAAGCTGTTATTCCTGGGACAGGGGTGGGCTGATCACGAGGCTGCTGCTCCCCAGATGGGGAGGACTGCTCAGGTGGCTGCTGCTACTGGACATGGGCAGTTTGCTTACAGGGCTACTGCTCCTTGTATGGGTGCAGGCTGCTCAGAAAGCTGCTGCTCCTCGGATGAGGGATGGGCTTCTTGCGCAGCTGCTGCTCCTTGGGTGGGAGTGAGCTGCACGTGTGGTTGCTGCTCCTCGTATGGGCGCGATCTACTCGTGCGGCTGCTGCTCCTCTGATGGGGGAGCGGGCCAGTCTCATAGCTGCTGCTCCTTGGACAGGGGCAGGCCACATGAGGCTTCTGCTCTTAGGCCTGGGGAAGGCTTTTCTCAGGGCTGCTGCTCCTTGGACAAGACTGTGATGCTCATGTGTCTGCTGCTCTTGTGGTTGCAGTGCCCTGGGTTAAAGCATTAGGCCGGTCAGAGAGGAGCATGCTTCAGAACTCACAGGAGCCTGTGCCCAGAATGGCTGGAGACTCATTGACCATGGGACCACAGCTGAGGTATCAAGTCCCTGGAAGGGTGGCTGTAGAGTCCCAGGTATTACCTGAGGGCACCCTTGGTGGAGGTGAGGCTGGGCTCTCAGTTACATCAGCTTTTCCCTTCAAAAGTCTAGGCCTCTGAGAACAAGCCGACCTCCTGGTCCTGTTTACAATGGTAGCAGAGGCTGCCTAGTTAGGCGAGCCTGGCTAGCCTGCCCCAAAGGTCCTATGGGATTTAACTGTGCTTCAATCACATACACACACACACACACACACACACACACACACACACACACACACCACATGAACACACACTCCTCTTTTGCTCCCTCACTCACTCACACTCTGTCACTCATTGCTGCCTTCTTCCTGCCTCTGTAGTTGGGTCTAGGGCAGTGATGAGCTCGGCATGTCAGCATTTTGAAAAATCTTAACTCTGGTGCCGTGTCACATATAGAATTTTTTTTGATATTTGAAACCATAGTAAAACAAATATTTATATTTCTGATATTTATATGCCATTTAACAAAGAAAAATCAACCAAAAAAATGAGTTCACGTGTCACCTCTGACATGCGTGTCATGGGTTCGCCATCACTGGTCTAGGGTGTTATTGACCCATTTGTGGATGGAGTTGTTTCTCCAGGTGTCTGGTTATGAGGCTCGCTCTCTAGCACCTGGCCAGACAGAATAAAATTCACCTTGACAAGACACAACACAAAGGGAACAAAGCACGAATGTACTCACGGCAACGATAATCCCATTATAAGTGACTACCTGAGAAAAGAGAATTAGGCAAGAGAAAAGAGAGCATAAATTATATCAGAGAGAGAGAAAAAGATAAGACATAAAAGAAAACGGAAGAAAAAGGAGAATATATATATATATATATATATATATATATATATATAGAGAGAGAGAGAGAGAGAGAGAGAGAGAGAGAGAGAGAGGAAAACAACACAGAACCAATAGATAAACCAAATTTTTTTTAAAAAAATAGAAACACCAAACCCCCAGCAAAGAGTGTGGGAGCAGAATCTGTAGAGGCTGAGCTTATATACAGAAAATAAGGTTAAAAATTGGATGAATATGGGGAGGACCTCAGTTCAGTATAGAGGAAGTAGAAAGGGGTTGGGTGGATAAGAGGAAAGAGAATGATAAGAACATAATAATAATAATAAATTTACAAAAAATTTGATTTAAAAAATGGTATAAAATAGCAAATAAAATAAAATAGAGTGATGGAAAAATAATGCAAAAAGAAATCGAAAATAAAGCAACAAACAAAAACAGGAAAACAAAGAAAAAAGAAGAAGAAAAAGAACTAACAAAATAATAACAATAAAGAAAAAAGAAAAAGTGAAGTGTTGTTGTTCCTTTGGCTGGCTTAAGATCCAAGTCTTCTGAACTGTACTGTTTCTCACGTTTCTGTTGCTGGGACTGAAAGTCTCTCTTTAGGCCAGTCCCTTTAGAATCTCAGGGACTATTTAATTATTTTTAATTTTTTGTACCATTCAGGGTGAAATCTGGGTGTGACTGTATTAGTTGACTGGATACTGGAGGGAGGGGCTACCTCTTCAGGAGAAAATGGCTGCCCAGGTTCCAGACTCAAGCATGTCTCAGCACCAGACTTGCTGCCGCTTCTCCTGGACTCCCCTCTCTCCCCAGATTCCACAAGTACTCACCTTTTCCCACACTCCAGCCACGGCTAGTGTCTGTATCCAAAAGGTCCTATGAACTAGGCTCAGTGAAGAAAGGCACAGGCCACAGAGAGGGGAAAGGCTGTGCCTCTCTGCACTCCTCTCCTGCCTGTACTGCACAGTCTGGTCAACCCTCCAGGTTTCCCTCTCTGGGTTCAGCCTTTCCTGACTGTGGACCCAGATCTAGAATCCCCTGCCTTCCAGCAGTTCTGAGGACCTTCTTTCTACAGTCAGACACTGTGCCTGTTCCCAGGGATATGGCTTGGTGCTGTCCAGATTCTCTCTGACCCTCTAGGCTCAGAGGTCTGGCAGATTCTCCTGCCCAGAATCTTGATTTTACCTTTCTTCAGGGATCCTCTGTGCTTCCCGGCTGCAAACCGTCTCACAGCTGAGTCTCTTTCACCAATTCGGGCTGGATGTTACTCGTTTCAGCTGCTAACCCTATCTGTTCTGGGACAAGGTTCAGGACACGTCCGTCTATACCGCCGCCACGTTGTCTCTCCCAACAGTATGGATTTTCTTCAAAAAATTTAAAATGGAACTCCCATTTGACCCAGTTATCCCACTTCTAGGAATATGTCCCAAGAAATCAGAAACACCCATCAGAAAGGATATATACACCCCTATGTTCATAGCAACACAATTTGCAATAGGTAAGATTTGGAAACAGCCTAAGTGCCCATCAGCAGATGAGTGGATTAAAAAACAGTGTTACATCTACACAGTGGAATACTATGCTGCTATAAAAAAGAAAGAACTCTTAGCGTTTGGAACAGCATGGATGGACCTGGAGAACATTATGATAAGTGAAATAAGCCAGTTGGAGGAAGTTAAATAATCACATGACCTCACTCCTTTGTGTAATATAATGAACAACATAAACTGATGAATAAAAATAGAACTAGAGAAAAAATATTTTAGAATATAATAGAAGTAATCCTGTTATTTACAGATTTTTAATATTTTCTACAACTTTTGTAATTTTATACAATATTAGTACACTTTGGGTAATATTATTATATTTAGATTTTTTAATTGAAATATTAATGTTTATTGCATGTAATATTATATTTAAAATCATTTTTCTTGTAATATTAATTTTTATTGAATATAAATGGCTAATTATTTTGTAAAAAAATAAAAGAAAAAATATTGCTATGAAAAATGTCAAAAAATACAAATAAAATGAGTGTAAAATAAAATACAATGAGATATCACCTCACATCTGTTGGAATGTCTATTATCAACAAGATAGGTAATAACAAGTGTTGGATAGGTTGTGGAGAAAAAGGAACCGTCTTTCACTGTTGGTAAGAGTGTAAACTGGCACAGTCACTATGGGAACCAATATGGAGTTTTCTCAAAATATTAAGGATAGAGTTATCATATGACCCAGAAACCCCTCTTCTGGGCATCTACCCAAAACATTTGAAAACAGTTTTTCATATAGATATATGCACACCTATATTCATTGCAGCATCTTTCATGGTGGTCAAGACATGGAAACAACTCAAGTGTTCTTTGTTAGATGATTGGATTAAGAAGCCCACAAAATCTTGGGGAATTAATTGGTTATTTTGGGGAACGTTCCCTGTTAAAACCCCAGGTAGCAAAGATATCTCTCTCTCTCTCCCTCTCTCACTCACTTTCTCTCTCTCTCTCTGACCTGCACTGGCTCATTTGTTCGAGTATTGTCTCTCTGTAGCTATATGGCCTTATTAGCTGCATGACTGATGACTTTGCAGACTCCAAACTCAGGTTCCACGCTGGAGTCTGGGTACAGCAGCATATCCAAGAACAACACTAAGCTACTTGGATTGGGGCTGAGACCACTTAGCAGCCACCTGACAATAGAACCTTTTCCAGGTAAAATGCATATACAGAATCTCTCTCTCTCTCTCTCTCTCTCTCTCTCTCTCTCTCTCTCTCTCTCTCCACACACTCAAAACAATCATACATTTTCAGATATTCTCTAAGCTGAAGAAACTATGCTTTAAAATTTCATTAAATATCATGGCAAAAGCCTGTTATTCAACATTTGTGTACTCTTTTTACCACATCTCCTCTTCTGCCATTATTGCAAATACCAGTAATGGTATTTTGGCTACATCCAAAACTCTGAGCACTCTCTTTTCCACCCACAGTGAATCATCAAGGGAAATAGAGATAGAATAAGAGAGCTAATCTCTCCTTAGATTAAAAATAATTTCTGCTGAGTTTATCTAGATTATACTATATTATACAAGATTTGTCACTCTCTGGGCTTCAATTTCCTCACCTATAAAATGAGAAAGTTGGACAGATCAGTGGTTTGTAGAAATTTGGGTAATCACTATCTGAAAACCCTCGGTTGCTGTACCCTTCCTGCTAGATTGCACTTCCTGCTAGCAGACAGTCTGAAGTAGCAATGCTCATCAGTCCAGTGATTCTTGACGTTTGTTTTTTTGTTTTTGGTTTTGCTACCAGTCCCTTTTGGTAATCAAATTAAAATGTAGACTTACTCCCCACAAAAGTGCATATATTAGTGCACACAGAAAATACCATAAGTTTCAGAGATTCCAGGACCTTCTGAAGTCCATGCATAGCTTACCAGTAAAAACTGATACATAGGAAGATGTCTAAGAATCCTTTTACTTAAAAACTTTGTGAGTCTCTTGTTTTCAGCACATTTGACCAAAGGCAAAGTTGTGTAGTAGATAATTCTCCACACTCTTCCCATCTCTCTTTATCATTCTTTTACTGATGTCTGGAAAATTCCAGGGTCTCTACTGAGAGGAGAATTACCTGATAATCTTTAAGTAAGGAATGTGAAGCTATATATGTTACCCTTCTCAATAGAGTTTGCTTTTGCAAAACAAACAAAACAAAAGACACAGAAGGGGAAGACCCAAAAAGAAACACCTGAAATACTAACTTTTCAGAGCTAATGTCAGGTATATGAATGGGCATTTGTGGGGTATAATACTTGCATTGAGTATTATATTGCATGGGATAAGTGACCCTCTATTTGTGTATGGAAAAGGATATTTCTTCCTCTGTAGGGCTTTGTCCACATGTGTATATTTGAATACGGCTCTATAAAGTGATTTTTATGGGATCCACCTGAATCATTTATCATCAAGAGTCTAATAAAGTATGTAACTTCACTAAATTTGTATTGCTAATTATAACTTAAAATCAGAAAGAATAAAACCGCTCCAGCCTTGGATTCTGATCTCAGCATATATATCCAAGTAGCATCCCTTTTCTCTATTCCCTTGAGTCCTAATTTTTATTGGGAAATTCAATGCACTTTTTTGCATTTACACTTACAGTGTGACTTTTATAAAATACTAGTGGCCCAGTGCACAAAATTCATGCATGGGGAGGGTTCCCTCAGCCCAGCCTTCACCCTCTCTAATCAGGGACCCCTTAGGGCAGTGATGGTGAACCTATGACACGCGAACTCATTTTTTGGGTTGATTTTTCATTGTTAAATGGCATTTAAATATATAAAATAAATATCAAAAATAAAAGTCTTTGTTTTACTATGGTTGCAAATATCAAAAAATTTTTATATGTGACACGGAACCAGAGTTAAGGTTTTTCAAAATGCTGACACACCGAGCTCAAAAGGTTCGCCATCACTGCCTTAGGGGATGTCCAACTGCCGATTTAGGCTCGATCCTTCTCCCAATCTGGGACTGCTGGCTCCTAACCGCTCACCTGCCTGCCTGCCAGATAACCCCTAACCTCTATGCCTGCCTGCCTGCCTGATTGCCCCTAACTGCCCACCCCTGCCCGCCTGATCTCACCCTCAACTGCTTTCCACTGCCGGCCTGAACTTGCCACAACTGCCCTCCCCTGCCGGCCTGGTTGCCCCGAACTGCTCTCCCCTGCTGGCCTGATCTCACCCACAACTGCCCTCCCCCTGCTGGCCTGGTTGACCCCAACTGCCCTCCCCTGCTGGCCTGATCTTGCCCCCCCAACTTCCCTCCCTTGATGGCCTGGTTGCGCCCAACTGCCCTCCCCTGCCGACCTGATCTAACCTCCAACTGCCTTCCCTTGCCATCTTGATCACCACTAACTGCCTCTGCCTTGGCCCCCACCACCATGGCTTTGTCAAGAAGGAAGTTGGACTTCTGGAAGATGGCTGGTTGACCTGGTCTAATTTGCATATTACCCTTTTATTAGTATAGATAGATTATATGGGATAGGATTGCTTAAATGGGTGCAAGGAAACCTTTTTCAGCAGGAGAAGATGCTCTTGACAGACAAAAATACATAATCCTTATATCTGGACTGATAGCCAGCCATAGGCACTATACTGCCAAACTGGTCATTAAAAAATTGAACTGCTTTCTTACACCTTACACCAAACAGCTATTGTCCTTAAAACCCCTCCTCAGCCCCCACCTTATGTTCTGCCCTCGCAGTTCACCTGTCCTAGATTATATTCTGATTGGTCAGTTTATATGTCAGTCAGCATCAAAAGCTCTGCCTCCTAGGCAGCCATTGGCTCCTCGCACTTTACCCAGATTTGGTTCTGATTGGTCAGTTTCTATGCCAGTCAGTATCTCCAGGCCTATCTCCGGGCCTGATCAGAGAGGCAGGGCTGATCAGCAGCCCCCACAGAGGCCCAGAGAGAAAGAAGCACAGCTGCTGGCCAGGCCTGGAGAGAAATAGGGAGGCAAGGGCTGATGGACAGCTACCACGGAGGCTACAGATCAGACCCTGCTTCTCTCTCCAGGCCCGATCCATAGCCCCCTCGGCTGTCAGTGCTGGGTCTCCACAGCAACCCAGAACTGACTGCAGGACTGACTTCTGGTCAGTTGAGCCTTCGGTCATTTTGGATGTTGCAGACCCTGGGTTTTTATATATTAGGATTCTCTGGACATTTTCAAAAATAGCAAATCAGGCTCCTTTCAGGACCCAAACTTGTTCCAATACATAATAACACAATTATTTTTTATTTTGGACACTGTGTTCTGGACCATTTAATATTTCCTTTATTTTCTAGATAAAGAATAAACTCAATGAACAAATTAAATTTCACTACATTGGTTTTGCAAATAGGTGTCGTCTTGAGTAAACTGGCTTTTTGTATTTGGCCCCCGGGCTATTTGTCTGGAATAGAAAAACAACTTTCCATCAATTTCCTTCTACTTTCATTCTGGATTCAGTAAATTTCTGTAAAGGGGATTTTGTCATTCCACCTTCTTCCATGATCAAGTCTGAGGCTTACCCCCAAAGAAAGAAAAACATAATGATATCAGATATAACAAAACTTTGTCAAAGAAAGGAGTGGAGTTGGCTATCTATATTGGAACTGCTTGAAATTGTGGTACTGGGAGATATTTTATAGTCTACTTAGGACTATGTGGGAGTCCCCTAAATAGAGAATCCCTCTTATGTCATACATCCATAATCCCAAGACTGCGGGAATTTTTCTCTTGGCCTGGTGAATATCTTGAATCTATATTTACAAATTCTTATTTTATTGTCTATTTTTAAAGATTAATATAATTTGGTTTCAATATTATCATTTACCAATAGGCACCACTTAGGTCTGAGAATGATATTCTCTGTCTTGAAATCTTAATTTCAAAACTTCAAATCAATTCTCAGCATTTCCTGACTGTCAAAGCTGTATAACTTGGGGAAAGTTATTTAACAATGCTGTCTTTTTTTCAACTATAAAACAGGAACAAATAGTACTCAAAACACAGGGTTGCTCAGATGAATAAGTAAGATGAAGACTGTAAAACTGATAGTATAATACCTAGCATATTGCCAACTCACAGACTATAAAATACCCTCTCCTTTCATAAAAAGTAATTTATTTAAACAAAGAATGAGTATAATTAGTTCTTTAACTAGTTACTCTGCAAAGAAAATAATTTAGGTAATCAATTTTTTAAAAAAAATGTTTTAATCTGTTAAATGCAGCATGCTGATTTTCTATTGATGATGAAGTATTAATTCTGCACAATCACATAACAAGGCATAAAGCAGTTTGCAGTTCTTAGAAAGACACAATTGAATATTTGCTCAACAGAAATATTATAGTTTTTTTCAGCATTGCTTTTAACTGTCCTTTCATATTTTATAGTTTTTTTATGTATCTTATCTTATTTGTGTGAATAAACTGTTTCTTTAAAGGTAGTAACTCATGAATTCTGTGGGGGTAAATTGCAGGTCTGATGTGAATATATTTACAAAAACTATATTAATGATAAATCTGTATTGCACCATGTAATATTTGATGTACAACATAACAAAGAAGCTAGCGGAGAAACCAAGATGGCGGCATAGGTTAACGCTGGAGATTGCTGCCCTCGAACAACCACTTCAGAGATATAACTAAAGGACAGAACAGACAGCATCCAAAACCACAGGAAGGCTGGCTGAGTGGAAATTCTACAACTAGGAGGAAAGAGAATATCATACCCAGACTCAGAGGAGGCGCAGTGCTGAAGTGAAATACTGAGGTGCGGAGTGCACGCGCGGAGCGGGCTGGCGGCAGAGGGCGCAGTTGTTGTTTTCAATCGGGAGGGAGTTTCAGACTCTGAGCTCCAGACCCGGGCGAGTCTCTGGGGACCCAGACTCAAATGGGAAAAGTGGGACTGTCTGGCTTCGGTCGGAACTCGAAGGCAGCTTTCTCTCCGAGGTTTGCAGCTATTGCTGGGACTCTGAGAGGCAGAGCCCCTGGGGAAGGAACTGAGAGCAGCCATAACTGCTCGCTCCTGCCAGCCCTGTAGATCCCCGGGGACCCGCCCCGCCCAAGCCTGGCGCAGAACCATTTGCCGGATAGCCTCAGGCAAAGGCTAGATTAGCACCACCCTAGAGATCCAGCACAGAAGCTCTCCCACTGCAGACACAGCTGACACTCATAGCCAGTTAGCCCGGAGGTCAAATCACCCCAGGTATTGCCGACATCAATCAAGGCTTAAAGGCAACAAGACTGCGCACAAAGACCACTTGGGGGTGTACCAAGAAAGCATAAAAAATGCGGAGACAAAGAAACAGGACAAAACTGTCAATGGAGGATATTGAGTTCAGAACCACACTTTTAAGGTCTCTTAAGAACTGTCTAGAAGCCGCCGATAAATGTAGTGAGATCCTCAAGAAATCTAATGAGACCCTCGATGTTGTGATAAAGAACCAACTAGAAATTAAGCATACACTGACTGAAATAAAGAATATTATACAGACACCCAACAGCAGACCAGAGGAGCGCAAGAATCAAGTCAAAGATTCGAAATGCGAAGAAGCAAAAAACACCCAACCAGAAAAGCAAAATGAAAAAAGAATCCGAAAATACGAAGATAGTGTAAGGAGCTTCTGGGACAGCTTCAAGCGCACCAACATCAGAATTATAGGGGTGCCAGAAGATGAGAGAGAGCAAGATATTGAAAACCTATTTGAAGAAATAATGACAGAAAACTTCCCCCACCTGGTGAAAGAAATAGACTTACAGGTCCAGGAAGCGCAGAGAACCCCAAACAAAAGAAATCCAAAGAGGACCACACCAAGACACATCATAATTAAAATGCCAAGAGCAAAAGACAAAGAGAGAATCTTAAAAGCAGCAAGAGAAAGAAACCCAGTTACCTACAAGGGAATACCCATACAACTGTCAACTGATTTCTCAACAGAAACTTTGTAGGCCAGAAGGGAATGGCAAGAAATATTCAAAGTGATGAATACCAAGAACCTACAACCAAGATTACTTTATCCAGCAAAGCTATCATTCAGAACAGAAGGTCAGATAAAGAGCTTCACAGATAAGGAAAAGCTAAAGGAGTTCATCACCACCAAACCAGCATTATATGAAATGCTGAAAGGTATCCTTTAAGAAGAGGAAGAAGAAAAAGGTAAAGATAAAAATTATGAACAACAAATATGCATCTATCAACAAGTGAATCTAAGAATCAAGTGAATAAATAATCTGGTGATCATAATAGAATCAGGGACATAGAAAGGGAATGGACTGACTATTCTTGGGGGGGAAAAGGGTGTGGGAGATGCGAAAAGAGACTGGACAATAATCGTGCACCTATGGATGAGGACAGTGGGTGGGGAGTGAGAGCGGAGGGTGGGGTGGGAGCTGGGAGGATGGGGGGGAAAAAGAGGAACAAATGCAATAATCTGAACAATAAAGATTCAATTTAAAAAAAGCAGCTAGCTGAAAAAGTAATTTTGGAATTATAAGGTAAATATTAAGTGATAATGAAACATTTATTAAAACTAAAATTCCTCAAACCAATAATAAAAGCTCAAAACTTTCCTTTATATCTACTTTAATATTTTGTTACATTTCACAATTACACTGCTGAGAAATATAAAGGAATCATCTTGATCTGTATCTTTAAGTGGGCTTGACCTTTGTAATTTTAAATAGATCTAAGTAAGACAAAATGTCTTTTATGTGTAAAGACAGAACCATAGAACTTAGCTTTCCAGTCTATTTGTATTTGACCTTTCCTGTGTAACTAGCAAGACAATGCCTTTCCACAGATGATATAACTACAAATAAATCACACCTTTCCTAGGTGTCATGAGACTGGCCAGATGCAAATAACTTTGGTGTTAATATTGTCTTAAAAGTAAAGAAACTTGAGTTTAGGCCCCCACTTTATCATTAATTTACTGTGATATATGAACCTTATTACTTCTTTTTTACCTTCTTTATCTTTAAAATGAAAGCTTAGACTAAATCGTCACTCTTATCCCCTTCAGCTCTAATATGCTATTATTATTTATCCAATTTGTAGTGGAATTTAACAATGTTGCTATAGGGGTATTCCTTTCATTTTAATCAGGCTAAAGTTCTTTGTCCTAAAAAGGAAAGATACGTGCAGTCTAGCTCAGGAAATTTCACCACCGGGTATTTTGTTTCAAAATGTGTGATTATTGTCTCCTAAAGCTATTTGGTTGAATCAGACAGGAAGTAAATGAAAATAATGAAGGGTGTGCTTATACAAAGCAGCGATATTTATGGGTTTTTAGAAAACCGAATATCTTTCTGTTCTTTACTTATTGAAATTGCTATTATTTTTTTCCTTTTTATTGAATTTATTGAAGGTGTCACTGGTTAATAATATTATACAGATTTCATTGAAGCATTATTTACAATAACCAAGATAAAAAGCTGTGGTACATTTACATAATGGAATACTACTTAGCTGTAAAAAAAAAAAAAAAAAAGGAAATTTTACTTTGTGCAACAGCATGGATGGACCTAGAAAATATTATGCTAGCTGAAATAATCCTGCCAGAGACAAAGACAAAAACCATATGATTGCACTCATATGTGGAGTATCATGAAGAAAATAAACTAAAAGAGAAAAGAGACAGACTCATAGACAAAAATCCTGCTATTCTTTTTAAAAAATATATTTTTATTGATTTCAGAGAGGAAGGGAGAGGGGGAGAGAGATAGAAACATCAATGATGAGAGAGAATCATTGATTGGCTGCCTCCTGCACGCCCCACACTGGGGATCCAGCTCTCAACCCGGCATATGCTCTGACCGGGAATTGAACTGTAACCTCCTGGTTCATAGGTCAACACTCAACCGCTGAGCCATGCAGGCCTGGTAAAACCCTGCTATTCTTTTTTTTTTTTTAATTCTTTATTAGTTAAGGTATTACAAATGTGTCCTCATCCCCCCCCCATTAAATCCCTATCCTCCCCCCCTACTCATGCTCTCATCCCCCTGTTTTCCATGTCCATTGGGGGCAAAGGGAAGAGATCAACCAAAGGACTTGTATGCATGCATATAAGCCAAACCAATCCTGCTATTCTTAATAGGTCCAGCACAAACTCTCCTTCTCCAGGAAGACTTGCCTGACTTCGATCCTCAAATTTCACTCCTTATCTCAGTGCTCCAAGAACTCTGACTTTCTCTGTGAAATGTTGCAGCACTAGATATGACATTATTAGGCCTTTATTACATACTAGGGGCCCGGTGCACGAAATTCGTGCACTGGGTGTGTGCGGGGAGGGGAGTGTCCCTCAGCCCAACCTGCCCCCTCTCACATACTGGGAGCCCACAGGCGTTGACCCCCATCACCCTCCAATCGCCTGATCGGCCCCTTGCCCAGGCCTGACGCCTCCGCCAGAGGCATAGACCCCCATCACCCTCCGATCGCCTGATCGGCCCCTTGCCCAGGCCTGACGCCTCCGCCAGAGGTGTCAGGCTTGGACAGGGGACCCCCATCTTCCCCCAATCACTGGCTCTGGCCCCCGCCCAGGCTTGAGGCCTCTGGCTCAGGAATCATGCCTGGGCAGGGGACCCCCATCTCCCTCTGATCACTTGCTCCACCCCCCGCCCAAGCCTGACGCCTCTGACCCAGGCTTCAGGCCTGGGCAAGGGGACCATCATATCCCCCCAATCCCCGGCTCAGCCCCCCACCCAGGCCTGATGCCTCGGCCAGAGGAGTTGACCCTCATCACCCTCCAATCACCAATCACCGGATTGGCCCCTTGACCAGGCCTGAGGCCTCTGGCAGAGGTGTCAAGCCTGGGCAGGGGACCCCCAGCTCCCCGCGGTTGCAGGCTCCGCCCCTGCCCAGGCCTAACGCCTCTGGCTGAGGCATCCGGCCCGGGCAGCGGGGACCCGCAGCTGCAGCGGCCCCGCGATCATGGGCTCCGCTTTAGGCCCAGTCAAGGGACCCCTAGCTCCCGGGACTGCCAGCTTCGACTGTGCCCAGCTCCCATCGCTGACTCTACCCCTACTTTCTGCTATCACTGGCCAGGGCGGCAAAGGCGCCTGATTCTCCGATCATGGCTGGGGGGCAGGGCAAAGGCGGCCCCAGGGCCGCCTTTGCCCTGCCCCCCACCTCTTAGCTCCCCCCTGGGTTTCCGATCACTGTCAGTGGCAGGGGGCTTCTTCCTGCTTTCCCTTTCGCCTCCCCGCATTGTGCCTACATATGCAAATTAACCGCCATCTTGTTGGCAGTTAACTGCCAATCTTAGTTGGCAGTTAACTGCCAATCATAGTTGGCAGTTAAGTGCCAATCATAGTTGGCAGTTAACTGCCAATCATAGTTGGCAGTTAATTTGCATATAGCCCTGATTAGCCAATGAAAAGGGTATCGTCGTACGCCAATTACCATTTTTCTCTTTTATTAGATAGGATACATTGCCTTATATTTGAGACAATTGCATAATGTCTTATCTAGATTCTAAAAAGCTCCTGAGAGATGACACCCTTTCTTTTACCAGCAGCCCACTCTCACAGTTTTCCCCACATTCTCCCCTTCCCCTCGGGTGTGCTTTTAGCAGTTTTTCAATAAATATTTGCTGAATTGAGCTAAGGCTGTGTGAGGGGAGAGAACATCCCAATAAACTCTAGACACACCAAAATTAAGTAGAAAAATTCTTTAATAAACACAGCATCACCTGCATATTATGCCAGAACTCAGAATAAAGAATAAAAAGACAAAGCGAGGACAATATATTTTATTTTATTGTAAACATATCTGACATAATGCAAATTATGATTAATTTACATCCCCCCCCTTATATTTTACCCCACTTGCTTAGGACTGTTCTCATCATAACTAGCCTATTACAAAATTACTAAAGATTGCTTTGACAGTTCAGTTTTCTTATCCTGGGTTCTTTTTAGCTTTTCTTTATATCCTGCTCCCACCATCTACACCCATCTTCCCAATTCTAATAAATTCATTCACACCAAGTTTTCAAATAAGTATATTTCTAAGAGCATCAGGATTTGAAAATCAAGACTTCAGGAAGAAGGGAACATTACCTGCAAATGACTGATGTTTCATGTATTAATCAAGGAAGTATTTTGAGGCAGAAAGACTTACAGGTTCTCTCTATAATATACCCCACAGGTATGCCCTGGCATGAGGCTGGACCTTCACTAACATACTTCTTTCTCCCATGGTCTATTTGAACAATTATCTTGTTCTGATCTAGAAATACTGCTCAAGTCTTGAGGATTGCTTCAGCTTCCTTCTGTTCATCTTCTAGCGGTGCTGCTGGTGGTAGTGGTGGTAGGGTGTTAGATGCCTAATACAGTGTGGCAGTTGGTTCTGAGACCCTGAGGCTCCTTGAAACACCATCTTCAAGAGGCTGTGTCTATGGGTCTAGTCTACAGGAAACCAGATTCTTTTCACTCAATCCTCCCTGACCACTGAGAGGAAATGGGAGCTTACCTGCACTTCCTTTTCACAGGGTCTCTGAGGGGAATGCAGAGTGTGTGAACAGGAAGTGGGAGGCAAGTTTAGAATCTCCAAATTCCTCTTTAAAAGTAGGGTATTTATTTTAATGTCAGGAGTTTGGAGGTTTGTACATACAAGAATACTCTAGGTAGAGGTCTACCACATCTTGACTTCTTTATTGGGAGCTACCTAAGGGATATCCTTAAATAAGTAATGCCCACTTTGGTACCTAAACACACCAACTGAGGAGCTGTGAGAAAGGATCACAGTTTAGATTGCAATGGTCCACTAACTATGGCAGGGGGCAGAGGGCACCTACCTTAAACAGAGGGTTCCATAAATAAATAGGTTGTGTATTATTGTTTGTACAAATACCAAGGAAATTGCACTCAATGCTTGGTGCAGTCACGGGATTGGTAGACAATGCACTTAGCCCTATAAATAGAAATGAGAGGTGAGAGGTTCTTTGCTAAGTGTGAAGCTTTTCAAACTAAACGTACAGCCCATAGTATATATGCACCTTGCATCATTAATGAGAGAGAGAGAGAGAGGTGCTGCCCCCTGGAAAACGGAAATGTTCAGTGTGCACAGGGTGGTTTGCATATTTCACTCTGACATTTCGCTAGCATGCTTTCCAACATGGTAATGGTTAGGTAATGCTGAGAATTTAATTTTTTCCCCTTTTGCTGTCTTAATTTTTCTTTTGGCTTTCTTTCATTGTTGTTGTTTCATTTTGTTTTTTTACTCTTTCTTTCCCTCTTTTTTTCCTCTCTTTTCCTTTCTTTCTTTCTTTCTTTCTTTCTTTCTTTCTTTCTTTCTTTCTTTCTTTCTTTCTTTCTTTCTTCCTTTCTTTCCTTCTCTTTCCTTTCCTTTTTTGTTCTTTCTTTTCTCTCTCTTTTTTTCTAGTAGTGAAGCAGGATTGGATTTGTTGTTCTTAGAACAGGGAGCCGGAATTGATACACAGATCAGTAGTATCCTTGTTGCAGTGGCTGTCGCATGAATTCTTTAGAGACATATGAAGAAAACAGAAAGAAACTGAAATGGTAGGTTCCATTTTTTTTAATGCATAATTAGCACTTATCTGTGCCTTTTCACACTTGATATACAGAACTGTTCTCTTCACACCAGGTTCTGTTATTTCTAAGGGTGATGTGAATATAATAAAACTGAACTATCCCCATATATAATTTCCTTGGTATTTGTACAAACGAAAATAATTATATTGTTGGCTGCCTGAGATGGGTGAGGGAAGTAACTGTAAATTAGAGAAATGTAACTTTGATATGGAGAGGTCTTTTATAATGTTTTGCTCAATTTATATTATATAAAGTAGCCCTGTGAACATTTGTAATTTAACCAACTCTATTAAATAGAGTTACTTGCATAAATATGCAGGATGCTTTTAATCTACTCTTTTGTATAATTCTTTAAAGATAATATTTTTATTTGCTGGGTGATTAAAATGGTTAAATTTATGTTTTGTTATTTTCAAAATAAACTCTGATTAAAAATAAGAGATCTGTAATGCCTCAGGACCTTTACCAAAATGAATGCATATTCCTGTCAGCTTGTATAAGTTACATATTTTTATGGTAAAGTGAATTGTAATCAATGTTAGGTGTACAGATTCTGCCTTCAAAGAAAGCAATCCAGAAGAAAAAAGTATTTATAATTAGAGAGAGGGAAAATAAGAAAAACAGCAGGCACAGTTGTTGTATTTCTCATAGATAAGCTATATCAGAATAATCAGTACACTAAAAACAACAACATGTAAACTGATATTGGATTAAATTCACATTTTAGAAACTTATAATAGACTTAGTTTATCTTTTAAAAATGTAAGTGAAATTGTTTCCTGACTTTCATGTTGTTTCTCTTTTGTGCTCAAAGAGAAAATATTAAGGAAGGTGCCTTCTAACTTTAAACCAAAGATAAGGCTATCAATGGCATGTAACTTCTAAGAACTGCATTCAGAGATTATAAGAAAGGAAAATATGGATTTCCATGGCGCACCATGATCAAGCATTAAATCGCAAATGACTTTCCTGGTTCTATGCTGTCAACAGTATTGTGCAAGAACTTCATTTCTTACTGCTCTAATCTTTCCAGGGGGAAAATGTTATAATTTTATTCAATTAACAGAGTTACTATTGGTTAAAAAGTTTTGGGTCATTCAGCAAGGAGTATTTCTTTTCTGAAGCTACTATAAATCTCAAGTATGGTGGCAAAAGCATCAATCTTATAGATAGGATTCAAGTTTTGAAGCCCAGGGAAAGATTCCACCAGCCACATTAGCAAATATTATTTAGATTATATACAAGCCATCCTCCAAGATGTTTGTGTCATAGGGGGATATATATATTTTTTTAATTACAGGATATGGTCTCTGCACTTTTGAACACACGCACTGCTCTATTTTGCTACATATTTGCAGTAATATTTCTGTGACACAGGAATAATGTAGTGTATTTATTCTGTTGGGGCCAGTGTAATGTGGCTCTGATTATTGTAAAAGTGAATAAACACAAAGTAGGACATTGACCACTCCAAAAACCTCACTGAATTTCCACTTAGAGACCATTAGGAATGAATGAACTCAATTATCACCCTTTGCACTAGGTAACTGAAATGCTTTTTGCCTTACTGTCATAGACACTTTTGGCATTAATCAGATGCACTGAACCAGAAAGGGAATTTGACTCCTTCTTCTGACCACTACCTATTCCTATGAGGAGATACCACAGATAGTTCTGTTTCCCTTACCATTAAAGTGGCTTCCCAAAAATGTTCCTGTGTGCCATAGGTGTCAAGAATCAGTCTCCAGACCCCAAGCCAGAGAATGGAAAATGATCAGAAAAAGATTCAAATCCTATAATTCACAGAAGCAATGGCGAAAAAAAGAATGTTAGATCCTTTTATGATTCAGGAAGTAACATAAATTGACAGCCTTCATTTTACAGTTGGCTCAGAGAGTTGTAGTGATGGGGACAAGTACTTCTGTGAATCTGTGACAGAGAAAAGGCTAGAGCCTAGGTCTCTTAATGCTTCATCTAGTAATTCTTTCACTTGTGATTGCCTAACAATGCTTGAGGATTAAGAGAGACATGCATTATTCATTGGGAAATGTTAAAAGATGCAATATTGAAATCACTCAAGAACCTTTCAATAACAGGGGCACACTTATGGCTGTTCCCAAGGGCCCAGATAATGTAGCAAACCTTGATTTGGGGTTTCTACCACTGTTTCATTGCAAGAATAGGAGATAATTTTCCCTACTGTGCCCACATAAAAAAATCCCCAAATGCAAATTGATAAACACTAAATGATGTAACACAACAGTAATATGGACTTGGCCATTGACTGGATACTTAGGTGCTATATTGAGTGGCAGGGCAACAGTTTGGTCAAACTATAAGACAAGAGATGGTATTCAGGAAGACCTGAGATGTAGGAGATTTCAGACTTCAGAAGGCAGTCAAGATTACAGAGTATGTGCCTAGCAAAAACATTGATATGGGGCTTAAGATAAAGTGTGAGGAAGCATAATACTATACTAATTAGTGGTATGTGAATCCCAAAGAGGATGCCACAGTTCGTGGCTTGCCTATTGTCACTGTTTATATGACAGGGTGATATATGCAATTAGAAAATTAAAGTGAGTTCTCTTGGTATAGTCACTGGAAGGCAATTAGGAGTGGGGGATGTGCTTCACAGACTTCACTTTCATTTTCAGCAGGGGCTGGCTGCATGAGCATCAGTCAGGAATCAACATGCAGACAGAGTTCCTGATAAATAATCAAAAGCGCAGGATATTAACCAAAATAAAGTCTGTATAGGCTCTGGAGATTTGGGTATGGGCCAGAAACTTCACTGACTCTAATAATCTAGTGAGGAAATCAAAGTTTACGCAATTGGCCATAATCAGTATGTAGGTCACATAGAAGCCTGAGTTGTGTCCAGAGCATGAGCTAAAGCTGCCCATTCAAGCTCAGTTGTATTTCCAACAGCCTAATTACTATCTCACTAAACATCAAAGATATATGCAAATATCTGCTACCAAGTCTAAAGCCCCTCTACTCCTTCCTTACTTCTTGGCAATATATTTTTTTTTCTTCCAAAACGCTTTTAGTCAATCTCACACTATTTATGGAAGACAATAGCAGAGTTTTCTCCATGTTCTCAGCAACGGAAAAAAGGCTTTAATAGTGTTATAATTACAATTACTTAGCTAAAATTCTTTTCTGCTTTACTTAGTAAATCAGATTTGGCTATTTCTCATAAGGTAATAAACATGTTACCAGATATTTTTTTACAAGGTGATTTACTTGTATAAGATAAAACAATTTCAACAAGTTATTTATAGGGTAACCATAATGATACTTATTTAATGTTTGGAGTATTAATATTTTAAAAAAATATATTTTTTATTGATTTCAGAGAGGAAGGGAGAAGGAGAGATAGAAATATCAATGATGAGAAAGAATCATTGACGTGCTGGTTCCTGCACACCCAGGCATGTGCCCTGACTGGGAATCAAACCATACCTCCTGATTCATAGGTTGATGATCAACCACTGAGCCACAGCAGCCAGGCTTAATATTTTTTAAATGACATAAGTTAACCTATGAACTGTTTCTTTAAAACTAAAAATATGTTTTCCTGTGTGGCTACCCTTTTTTGATTTTTACATTTTTAAGACAAATTTATTTATTTATTTATTTATTTATTTATTTATTTATTTATTTATTTATTTTACATTCAATATTATTTTTTACTAGTTTCAGGTGTACAGCATAGTGGTTAGACAATTATCTACTTTACAAAGTGCTCCCCCACCCTGATATTTCCAGTGACTACTCTATGTTACAGTGTCAGACCAAAAGGTGTGCTGAAAATGAATCACGTGTAAATGATTTATTACATATTAGATGTGTTATTTTAAACCCATTTAATTCCAAAAGTGCAAAAGGATGTGTTTTCTTGTTTTTTATGATTAATGTCACATCAACAGATATAATAAAGCCGCTCTGATTAGTGGCAAATAAAGTAGTAAGACGGTGGCTTTAAATTACAGAAACATTGTGTATCCTAAATTAACTATAAAAAGTTGAGGAGCTCTTTCTCTATTCTTCGAGGAAAAATGAAGTTTTTGAAACTAATGCACATTTACCAACTTGACATATATTGTGCATATGTAAGAATCAAGGATGTGCACTGGACATACTTGTAAAGAGTCTAAAACAAAACACTGGTGTTATCTTTAAGCAAAATGATTCAACAAAGCTGGATATATTTTATAAATAATTCTATTAGAATTGCTCTAAGATATGAAATTATGTTCACATATGCCTCTCACAAAGATAAGTTAATGATTTTCCAAGCAATTCAGTTAATGCAGATAGAGGAAGAGTATAATCCATGCCCAATAAACAAACTTTTTTTCAGTAGACAGTGCTATTCTGTTACTGTTTTACTCAACTTACCTGGATAGTTTAAATTTGTAGGTTTAGAAATAATATTTTTGGTTTGGGTAATAGGGACCTGCAAAGGTGGTTTTTAAATGTATATTTTCCTGGTCTTTATTAATTTTTATACCAAATATTTCAGTTATTAATATTCTAAAATTAAGTAAAATTATTTTGATCTTTCTTCCCACATTTTCATAATAATAATAACACCCTCCTTTTATATTCTTCGGTCCATTTTGATCAGGATCTGATTATTTTGTTGTTTTAAATTATTGTTTAAAACTTGTTCCCCCTTCATCTTAATATATTTTAGTTATGAAAGTACTAACAGGCTTATCTTTTTTCCTAAGAATGTGAGAGTTAAAACTAGTTGTTACTGATTTCTAATACTTCATAAAACTAATTTGATATAAAAAATTCCAGTCACTTGAACTGGTATTAGTCTCTTTGAAGAAAAACACAATCAACAATGGAAATATTTGTTTTTTATCAAGAGCAGGCACAGTCCATATCAAAGCATCTGGTAAAGCAATGCCTTTCCCTCTGAAAGTCTATAACCTCCAAAAGCTTATCATAACTTAGAAGAAAAGTGATTAATTTCTTATCAGTGGATATAATAAAGCTACCTCACTGAAGCACAGTTTGAATATGACAAGCTGTGAAGTGACCAGATTAACCAGGGAAAGAAGATTTGGGCTCCAGTTATCCAGGGTGGGGAACATCCATTAGATTTTGGGCTACTCAGCTTTGCTCTGGCCACTTGATGAAAGTCCCTTTTGGTCACAGAGGATACAGTAAACTTCCCTCAATTTTGGACCATGAAATTTGATTAAGCAAAGCACTAAGAAGGAGACATTTTGAAATCTTCAAAGAGAACAGTGTTATTTCTCAGAATTTAACGAGTATGACCTGGATAATATTTGATATAGAAGTACTTGTTAATAACCATTTTGGTTCTAAGTTAAAGTTGTAATAATTAAACATTGAGAAATGTCATCTCTTTGTCTAATTCTTTCCTGGGGTGGGGATTACTCATGAAATTTAAAGCTGCCTGACCTCTTGGAATCAGTAAATTTGAAAATCCCTCTGACATGGTCTAATAGGGAAAATATATTACTTTTTATTTCTCTGCATTGTAACTTACTCTCTTACTGGAACTTGGGCCAAGCAAATATAATCAGAGTAAAAACCTTGGTTAAACCAATATCTGGAGAATATGGGCATGATGGTTACTCATGCTGACTCCTCCCCAGATGCTGTGGGATCTCCAATATGTGTGTTATTTTAATATAGTGGATAGAGAGGTAATATTTTCCCCATCTTTTTCATGTAGTGTTACATTTGAGAAATTGTTAGAAATATTTTAGAAACATATCTAATACTGGCTGTAACTTTGATTTTGAGTTCCCTTATATTCAAAGATAATAATGATTCTTATTTATTGTGCACTGATGAAATACTAAGCATTTGGCACGATCTCATATTTTGATAATAATTCTATTTAATTTCCCATATGTTATAGATGATAGATGAGGAGACCAATGTTAAGGGACTTAATAACTTTCACAAAGTTGTATAACTAACTGCCTTAGTTGACTTTCAAACTCGGTTCTGTTGATTATCAAAGCTCTTTCCATCATGCCATGCTGTCTCTATATGATAAAGCCACATTTCACTACTTTGTCCTTTTCCATTTGAGAATCAGACGAGTTTATAACAGAGAGAATCAGTATACAATTATTTAAAAATAGGTTTTATTTTTACTAGATTTAGGGTGGGTAACCTAGAAAATGAAATGGTGATAAAACACATAAAATAAGGAATAAAATGGATAAAAAAGGGAATCATACAAAGAATAAATGAAACATTTTAATTCTCTTTAACCAGTATTTATAGTATGTTTACTATTTTTTTCAGTGCAGAAGGATATAATAGGAGTTATAAAAGGTATAGCCCTAGCCCGCTTGGAGCTTATCTACTTGGAGAGGATAAAGTAGAACATATTAAATCTGACTATAAAGTAGGGATTTAGAAGAAGTATGTGTTGATGACTTAACATATTTTGCCTTAAACAGAGAGTCGCCATGATCACACTAAACTGATGTGTTGCAAAAAGGATATCACATTAGGCATTTGGAAAAAAAGTTTTTTATATCTAACAATCTATGTTATGCTAAGATTAGAACAAAGGTTCTGAATTCCACATGTAAGGCTATATCACAAACTAGAACAGAATATGTGATTTTAGATGTAAGTTAAAATCAACGCAAGGAAAGTGTACACAGAAATTCTCCTAAATAGGTCTGGGGAAATAAATTGATTTATATATATACTTGTCAACCGGCCTCCTACTGCACTTTATATTGGCTATATAGTATCAGAATTGGAGGGAAAATTATTATATTCTTCACATACACAATGTTACACACCAAACATAAGCATGTAGAGCTATATTTATATTTATGAGTCATTTTTCCTTAAGACCAAGAACTTGAGATATGGAATTCCCATCCCAGGTTCAGAGTGCAATCCATGGCTACCTTACAGAGATAATTAACTGCAATTTAGCTCTCATACTTAAGTTTAGCTAACCCAAACAGCTATAGAAATCTGGGTTAAAAATTAAAGCAGACATAGGAACAAGGTTTTAGCATAGTTTATCTCCTGATAATGTTGGTTATTCCCCACATCCTCCTACTCTCTGCAATCTTTCCACCCCATGTCTATGCTTCCTTGTCCAAGAGGAAATAGAGGAAGAGTCTTGGGACATCCATTTCTTAATCCTTTTTGAAATTATACTTTTAGTAGGCACAGTCATAGGCTTGAGCTTCAAGTTATGCTTCTCTGAGACTGGCTAGGGGTATAAACCTGAACAAGGCAGTAAGCCTCCCCATTTTTCAGTTTCTCTAGTCATATGATTGAGGGCATCTCTCCTTCAAGATGCCTAATAGGTACTTTGCATCCTTTTGGTCAGAGCTCCTCTGTACAATTTGAAAAATGCTATGTGTAATTGGACTGAAATCACACTTGGAAAATTAAGTTGCACCTGCCAGATTTCCTTCAGTAAACGGGAGCATTATTCTTGGTCAAGCTTGCAGCTTAAATGCATAAGGCTTTCAGCTGAATACATGAGAAAGGGAAATATGAGTTTTATGAATTAGAGAAGTCACTACCCTTAGAAATGCCATATGAAATATCCCAGCCTCATTAAGGTTTGTATCCTAAATATATGGCAGCTTTCAATAGAGCTTAGCATTTGACTTACTCAATTGAGCAATTGATTTCACTCATTTCTCTCTTGCTTTGTATATTGTGTCACTGATGCTAGTCTACAGGTGTTTAGGAGACAGAGCATGCTATTTGTTTGTTTGTTTTAATCTCCAGCAACATCCAACATAGTGACTTGATTTACAACAAGACATTGCTCATCTCATCACTTCATTTATTTTTCCTATATTGATAATTTAGAAAATTGTAGCAGCAGGAAAGGGGTTGAAAAGGAAAAAGAGCGTTTGTCCCATTTTGGTTATTTTATCTCAGTCTTGCATGCCAGTGGAAATCGATGTCTGTGTGTCTCTGTTTCTGTATGTAAGGAGAGATGGGGAAGAGGCATATGTAGGTGTTGATTTTTTTTCTGCACATAGTAAAAACCATTGGCTTCCATACACTTAGTAACATAAGTAAGGCTTACATTCAAATGATGTAACTATACATGGGGAAGAGAAATATCTACACACATATTAGAGAATGTGTAGTTGGGAGGAAGTGTGATATGGATAAAGGAACACAGGCTTTTGAATTAAAACTTAGACTCTAGTCCACCCTGCCGTTAACTTGCCATATAACTCAGGATGAACTCCTTACTTTCCTAGTCCTTAATTACCTTGTTTGCAAGACCTAAGCATCAAAAGAGATTGAAACATTATAAAAAGTCCCATTGAATAATTATCTATGTCAACTTTGGGCTCATCAATGAAAACAGCGTTTTGCCTCAGGTGCTCAATAAGTATGCTCTGACTGAACTTGTCCATGTGTAGGCTGCTGAGCAGGGTTCAGTGTATGATATGAGGAATCCAACCTATTTAAAACATCTCCCCTAATGTTCTCCTTTCTGCTTGGGTCTACAATTGGTTTCCATTAATTTTTTAAAATAAGGCTGCTGAGAAAAGGCCTACACACTCTCTTTGAAGGTCCTGGATAAAATCTTCCACTTCTCTGTCACTAATGCATTAACTTAAACCAATTTATTAAATAGCAGTGGTTTTGAACTTGAAAGTAGATACATTGGCCCTAAGGAATGTTTTGATGGGAACATGACAGGAACAAATCTGTATTAATCAGGAAAGGGCATCTGAGACTGTGGGTCTTGGATTGGATATAGAGATTAGGCAGTTATTTTGTAGTGTGATAACTCTTCATCAGACCTGAGTTGATAAAGCATTGGAAACGAAAGACTATTTCTTCATATCTTTTCCACATTTTACATAATAGTGGGCTTATCTACCAGTTCAAACTTTCTACTAGACTTAGACTATCAGAACTCAAAGGAATCTGAGGAATGACTTAGTACAACTTCATTTTTTCAGATGAAAGACTGAGGCCTAGTGCTAAAACAGACATTACCAAGGTAACACCACTAATTAGTGATAAGTCAAGACTAGAAGCTTATGTCTCTGACCAGTGCTCTTTCCCTATACACCCATTTTCTATCAGCTTTCTACCAAGTGACCTGTCTTGGGAGATTAAACAAAATGCAAGTAAAACAGAATGACTGTAGTGTATATGGCTGTTCTAGAAGAAATTGATGAAGTGACCCCTAAACTGAAACCCATTTTTTGATATCTTGCCTAACTCTTGTTCATGAAATATAATAAATGAAATGACATAGAGATTGTTGAAAGGACTAGCTTGAAGCATATTTTCTTAGACTATTAAGTTGATTGTCTGCCTTCTATTTAATTGTCCTCTCTTCCCTTTTATATAATTCCCTGTAAACTCTTATGATAAAATCTGGCTTTTCAGATAATTTTACTATGTTTCACCACCTAAGATTGCCCCCTTAAGGTTCCTATATTTCCCCTTTTTTACCAAGTAAAATGTATCTCACTTTGTATTTCCTCTCACCCACTTTCTATGGTGAAAAATACCTTATATAATTAATTGCAGTTGATGGATTAATATAAAAATCCTTCTTGTAGAATTTTCATTTTATTAGAAGATTATTAGAGATAAGGTCAAAACTTGGCAAGAGATCATTGGGTAGAGTGGAGCAGAGAGAAGTGGGACATGATTTTTGATTCCCCCAAATCACCCCACATAGGACACCATCTACAAACATTGCAAGGGTACCTATAAGGCAGTTTTGTATAGAAGATAATTTACCACTTAGCATCAGCTTTGTTGACAGTTAGTAGTCAACTGGATCTCCCTTTATGTACATTTAATAACCAATGAAAGAGTTGTAGTCATGAGACCTCAGAAAAGATCTCCAACTGAGAAAAAAAAAAAGTCCGTTTCTGCCCTTCAACTGTACTATGACTTTGACTAGAAGCTGTGGGGCTTTTCAAAGATAACTCTTCATACTTAAGGGCTCCTTTTGAGCAGTCAGTGACTTGTGAACCTTGCCACTGACATTCCTACCTTCTCTCATCCTTATTAAGGCTGCCAATTCAAAGAGATATGTCAAATGGTAAAGGAATTCCCACTCACTCTACTTTGCTACTACTAAGGGCTAAGTGTAACTCTTCATACTCTCTTTTGCCTATGGTAATACATTTTGAGGGTCTCAGGTTCTACCTGTTGCAATTTCCATTGAAAATCTCCTTCAATCTGCAATTGTTCACAGTTCTATGTTCTTTCAGGCATGAATAAATTAATCCAGCCAGATTCCCCATGGCTTCTTCAGGAGACCCTATTGCTTGGATGAAGGAGTTCAACCAGCACTGGAGAAAACAGTAGGTACTCAAATATGGTCTTGACTTCTGTTTTCATATAATCCGTGAAAGAGTACTCTTTCATTCTGTGGGCCCTGGGCAGGGACAGAGAGACCTCACTAGTTACCTGTCACAAATTTGTTTGTCCACTGGAAAAATTAGCAGATAATGGGCAGGTGTTCACAGTACATTAATACAATCCTATAGAACATGAAAGCCTGTGGTTTCTGGAGAATTTGATAAAATGTAATATTTTTTTCATAGTGTCCTGCAAGTCATATTGGAACCTGAGGGAAAAGTAAAAATCAGTCATATTGATCTTGTTTGTATTTACTACTTTGATATTATGACTATCATGGATTTGCATTAATTCTGATTTTTTTTAAAAAAAACATTGCACTAAAATATTTGTATCTTTATTACTGAGGTTTTTTTTTAGCAATTCCTTAAATTTTGTGTCACTCACCTTATCCTATCTTTTATTCCCATTTTGAAAGTAAGTCTATATACAGATTACACAAATGATTTCAATGCTAATCTTTTAGGATACATATATAAATCTCAGCACATATTGGCCACTCTTTTCATATAGTAGAGAATACTCTCTCTCTGTGTGTGTGTGTGTGTGTGTGTGTGTGTGTGTGTGTGTGTGTGTGTGTTTCGAGGAACTGGATGACATTGTTGAGAAGGAAGACTATAGTAGTTGTAGTTGAATCACATGGATTTTAGGCAAGTGTTTATTCATGGATTAGTAACCTAAAAATTCAGTGAGTCTTAAGACATCATCTAAGGGCAAATTTGAAAGATGTAGATTTTGAGAAAAGGAATTGTTTGTTAAGTTTGTTTTTTGGCTCCTTTTCATGGGTGCCTATTCTTAGGAGAACTATATTACTGTAGCACCATTTTAGGTATCTAAATATTGAAAGGGGATTTGTCTAATATTAGGGCTCAGTTTAAAAAATCATGAACAAAATAACTGCAACTGCACATATCACTTAAATATGGAGAATAGTCACATTCAGTTATATCCCTAATCAAGAGGTCAGGATTTTAATGATATAACTCCTTATAGTACAATACTCTCTGTATGTTAAGACAGAGGGTGCATGTTTAACTTAAATTTCTCTCTATATAAAAGCCTAGTGACCAAACGGCAGAAGGACGGGTTGACCATTCGCTATGACATGCACTGACCACCAGGGGGTAGACGCTCAATGCAGGAGCCACCCCTTGGTGGTCAGGGTGGATCCACAGCCACTTGACTGACCAAGATGAGCGGCGCTCCCACAGTGGGCCGAACCCCGTAGGACACCCCCCCCCCACCAGTGCATGAATCCGTGCACTGGGCCTCTAGTTTTATATGAGCTTATGTATATCTTGAAGCCGCTCCATCCTTTTTATACTTGCATTTTCCCATAAAAAGGAAAAGAGCTTCTGTTCAAGACCACTTGAAATATTTATTCCAAGATGTAATCAGGATAAGTATATTAGGAGAGCTCAGTGAAATAAGGAGAAAAAAATCAGGCACCTGTCTGAAGCATACTATGCTTACAACACTCTTAAATTAATGATTAATACTCAGTGGAGTAGCCTACAGAACTAATAGCATGCTTCTATTGTCAGAAGTAATTATGGGTTGGCTCAAGTAAAGAACTATACCTCCTTTGGAGGTATTAACAAATTAAAATGCTGATGGAGACTGAATACTTCTTGTGATACAAAATTCAAATTAACTGAGGGAAATTCAATGAATTTTAATTTATTACTAGCCATTAAAGTTCCTAATCATGATACAAACTCAGGCTTAAGAGAAAGAGAAATACACAACTACTACTACTAACAAACACACAGAAAGACAAAACAAATAAAAACAATATATATATTTTATTAATAAGGATAAAAATATACCTATGTAATTTGTTTGAATTATTTCCTTCTGGAAACATTAGCTGCAATCATTTATGGGGGCAAGAATTTATGTATGCATATAATTATTTTACAATGATTAAAATGATAAGAATTTATTCATTTTAATTAGTATAATTATATAACACTAACAAAACTTAGAAATGATAACTTATTAAATACTCATAGAGGTAGGCACTCATTTTGCAAATGAGATTGTTTAGATAGAGAATCTTTTTATTTTATTTTCAATTACAGTTGACACTCAATGTTATTTTATATTAGTTCCAGGTGTACAGCATAGCGCTTAGATAGTTATATAATTTACAAAGTGAGACCCCCAATAATTGAAGTACCCACTTGGCACAATGCATAGCTATTACAATATCATTGACTATATTTCTTATGCTGAACTTTACATCTCCATGACTATTTTTTAAAAAATAAGTTTTTATTGATTTTTTTTTAGAGAGAGGAAGGGAGAGGGAGAGAGAAATAGAAACACTGATGAGAGAGAATCATTGATTGGCTGCCTCTTGCATGCCCCCTACTGAGGATGGAGCCTGCAGCCTGGGTATGTGCCCTGACCAGGAATGGAAACTGCTACTTCTCAGTTCCTGATATGACACTCAACCACACTGGTTGGGCCCCATGACTATTTTGGAACTACCAATTTGTACCAAGTAGCTTGCTCAAGTCATACCGGCAGTCAGTGGCAAAGCCTGAACTTCAATTCAGAAAAACTTACTGCAGAGGCAATGTTTTTGCCAAATACAAATGAGGCCTAATTATTTATACAATATTTGCATGTAAATGGGAACATGTATAGAACATGAAATACTAGGGCTATTTAAAAATCAGAGTAAAATGACAAAATATTAAAGCTAAAAGAGTCCTTAAAGGTTAGTTGGTTTAACCTACATATTTAAAAGAAGAAATGAGGGCCTAGGGAAATTGACTTGCCCAACATCATAAGACAGTCAATGACAGAGTTGGAAGATCTCAAGACTTCTTACTCTCAATCTCATAGTTTCATTACACTAAGTTGCCTTTGCTAAGACTAATTTAAATAAATACATCAATATTTATATTTTCAAGTAATTTTTAACTTCAAATGATCACTTTCCAAAGATATTTGCTTACCCTAGTGATGCTGTGTTTCACCAAATGTTCTCATAATTTGTTCTTTGGAGTTATCTTTGATACTGGCTTGAGTCAACACAGTATGGTCATGCCTTAACATACCTTGCTTTTGAACACAAATGGTATTTCTATTTTCTTATTGAATTTATTGGGGTGACAATGGCTAATGAAATTATACAGGTTTTGGGTGTACAATTCTACAATACGTCTTCTGTATATTGTATTGTGTGTTTACCACCCCAAATCAAGTCCCCTTCTACCACCATTTATCCCCCATTTATTGTCTTTTTCATCCTTAACTTCATTGTTCAGTCTTGGTTCTAAATGACATTTGATTATATCCCCAAATTTAACTACCCTTAAAATAAAAAGATTTGGCCCTGGCTGGTGTAACTCAGCTATTAGAGCATCGGCCTGTGCACTGAACGGTTGAGAGTTCCATTGCCAGTCAAGGGCACATACCTAGATTGCAGACGTGTGAGAGAGGCAACCACCTCTCTCTCTCTCTCTCTCTCTCTCTCTCTCTCTCTCTCTCTCTCTCTCCCTCTCTCTCTCTCTGTCTTTCTGTCTCTTTCTCTTTCCCTATCACTCTCTGAAAAATATATGAAAAAATATCTCCAGATGAGGATTAACAGCAACAACAACAATAAAACCCCACAAAGATTTGTCACCATGGAGATTATTGTGGAGTATATGATGCAGGCTGTAAAGTAGAATTTTAGAAGAGAATTCCAAAATTTTCCTTAATAGTAGGAGTATAATTGAAATAAGCATGTAGCCTTTCAAAGTGATGGCTTTGCCCTAGCCAGTTTGGCTCAGTGGATAGATAATAGGCCTGTGGACTAAAGGGTCTCAGATTTTATTTCAGGGTACATACCTCGGTTTCAGGCTCCTCCCTTGCCCAGGCCCTGGTCAGGGCTCTTGCAGGAGGCAATCAATTGATGTGCTTCTTTCACATTGATATTTCACTCTTCCACTCTCTCTAAAAAATCAATGGGAAAATATCCTCGGGTGAGGATTTAAAAAACTAAATAAAATGAAAAAAAAATAATAAAAACACATCAAAGTTACAGTTTAGGGAGGGAAAACTCATTTGGATGTTTTCTTTCTAATGTTTATTTTTTTAAAATATTATCACTATGGGAAATCCCATGTTCTAAACTTTCAAACCACTGGAGTCCAGGAAGATAATATATACTAGTGTGTTATGTTGTGTTTCTTGGATGACTTTTCTCAGCTATAGAGATTCCAAATAAAGAATACCATTCATTCTCCTAGGCAAAGGGGATTCTTTGGGGGTAATGAATACCTTGGTGTGGTATGTAGGATATGTTGATGGCATAGTTTGTTGGAGAGGTTGTGAGAATAATTAAGAAAGTCAGATAGAGCTAGGACTAAGCAAAAAATAATGTAGATCAGAAAAATGTTACAGTGAAGGTTATATGAAACAAGTAGTAGTCTAAATTGGAGGCAGAGAAGAGAATCAGGGGCAGGGGAGACTTTGTTTGGGGCAACAGGTGCACAATGAAGTGAGCAAATGAAGTTTTATTGAATTGTACATTTGAAACCTATATGGTTTGGCAAAGCAATGTCATCCTAATAAATTCAATTAAAAAATAAAACTTTCAGTTATTAGTGATATCAATGATATTCCCAATATTGGGAAAGACAGGGAAAGAGAAAGTTCTCAGTTTTAGATAAATTTGCCCTTAAGAATACTAGCCTTTTGTTTTAACCTTCTTAAAATGCCATCTGTGAAGCCTAGTCTAAATAAATTATAGATAATATGTCTTTTTTGTAACTATATTCACTGGAATATTGGCCTATAGTTTTATTTATTTTAAAATATGTTTTTATTGATTTTAGAGAGAAAAAAGAGAGGGAGAGATAGAAAGATCAATGATGAGAGAAAATCATCTATGGGCTGGCTCCTCCCCTCGCCCCCCCCCCCCCCCACTGGGGATTGAGCCCACAACTCGGGAATCAAACCATTACCTCCTGGTTCCTAGGTTGATGCTCAACCACTGAGCCACACCAGCTTGGCTTATTTTTTTTTATTTTTTGTGTTCAGTCTTTGTCTGGCTTGGATATCAGAATAACACTGGCTTCATAATATGAGTTGAGCAGTGTTCTATCATCTATTTTTTGACAGGTTGTAAGGAATTGATAATTAATTCTTTAAAAGTTTGATAGAATATTTTATTAGTAATATGGTTCTTCAAATTATTTATCTCATATTGGGTTAGTGGTGGTAGTTTATGCTTTTGATGATATGGGTCCACTTCTAAGATATTAAATTTATGTATAGTGATATTTCTAATGTTTTCTTATTATTCTTTATTATTATCATCTTTTTTGTGATATCCTTTGTTTCATTTCAGACATTGCTGATTTTTGTTATTGCTTTTTCCTTTCTTTGTCAGCCATGCTTGAGATTTGCCAATTGTATTAAACTTTGAAAAAACAACAGATTTTTGCTTCATTGATTTGCTCTATTATTTTTCTCTTTTTAATTTATTTTGCTGTTATCTATATTATTTACTACCTTCCACTTGGTTAAGTTTAATTTGCTCTTCTTCTAATTTTTTGAAGCGGGGATGTAGATATTTGATTTTAGACTTTTCTACTGCAAAGATGTAATGCTATATATTTAGAAACAGTGTTTTCTTTAACCTTCAAAACAACGCATTTAAGGGAAAGTAATTATAAAGAAATAAATTACAAGCTTATGCTTAAATTATGTCTAAGCTCACCCTGGGCCAAAATAATTTCCTAGGCCTAAAGGCATGCAAGAGTCCAGCTTTGCTCTCTGAGTAGATAATGACATAGTGAGGTAAGCTCTTGGCCTATGTCAGAAATAAAAGTGAGCAAAGCAGATAAATTTAATAAAACATATATAATATTTTTACAGCTGCACATTTGGGGGACCAGTGCCTATTCAATATACTTTCAGGTGCTTGCTGTGTTCCCTGGCTATGTAGGGGAAGGACTTGTCATTTCCTGCCATAAAAAGGCAGCAGGCTGTGGTGGAGAAAGTAAAAATAGCACCACATTGCCACAAAGAAGTGTGCTGTACTCCATTTGAGTGTGTGTGTGTGTGTGTGTGGTGAGAAGGTGAAACCTATTTAAAACTGACTTTTATTTGCACTTCTTTTTATCATAATACCATGTGGCTGCTTAAATATATATTCCCAGGAGTTCAGACTTTTTAAAAAGGCAACAAGTGTGTTTTGAGTCTTGCTCTATGCCTTAGAATCTAAGGCTTAGATTATAGATTGCAGATAAATATGGGTAATTTATAGTTGGGTAATTTTTAAAATGTCAAATGGATATTAAGCTAGTGGGAACCACTGTTATGGTGAAGATGTGTTTTCTCTTTGTTTCTTTAATTTTATTCCCAAACATTTAGATAATATATCATGATTGTTTGGGGGTATCCATTGAGAAAATTCTAATTAGTTCAATGAATGGCATTCAGAGCACTTATTTTATTCATTTGCAGTTTATCTACAAGGAAGAGCAAATTTTCCTGTTGAGAAAATAGACAATTTTATAAAGAAAAATAGTTATAATTCTCAGTAAATAAAAATGGAAAGTTCTTTAAAAAGTAGCCCCTGCAATCTCCAAATGCTTTGCAGTGACCATTATAAATAATGAAAACAATAGCTATAAATTAGTAAATATGTGTTTAGATTTTATAACTTAGAGTATTTAAATGACAAACTGCAAAAATTACACAGAATTGGAAAATTTTAAGAATGTTTCTGAAAACATGCTGAGCGATTTGTACTATTTAACAAATATTTCCTAAATGTCTGCTAATGGGCATTTATTTAATACTAGAGGCTCAATGCATGAAGATTTGTGCAAGAATGGGCCTTCCTTCCCCTGGCTGCTGGCACTGCCTTCGCTCCAGCCCAGAGCTTCCTTTCTGCCTTCATTCCCGCAGGGAGCCACCTTTCCGCCTTCTCACACTGCCCAGAGGCCTGGAGCGGCTGGGGTGGTGCTGTATACCTGTGTCATCGCCATGGTGATGACTCAAGCATCCTGCCCCACCCCTGGCAACTCGGTGCCTGTGTATGAAAATTAACCCACCATGTTTGTTGGATTATTTTGCATACTCAACCCTGATTGAGTTGGCTGGTGGGCGTCATGAAGGTATGTTCAATTTGCATCTTTCTCTTTTATTAGTGTAGATAAGTCTGCTCTAAGTGTTGTGAGAGATACACACATGATTAGGACAGAATCCCTACTCTCAATAAGCTTATAATCTGGTGGATATATGGATGATTAACTATGCTATCAGACAGGATGAAACATATTAGGCTATAGGAGAGATATGAGCAACATGCTGTGGGAAGTCAAATGAAAGAGAGGTAATTTCAAATTGAGTGACTCAAGGAAGACTTGGGGGAGGGTATGAGATCATCAAAATTCTCCTTTTTATCAAGAATTTTCCTATCAAAGTGGGAAGGTGGGGATGAGGAACTAGGACATAAAAACATGTAGGTTGAATAAAAAAACAAAACCGAGAGATCCCCCTGTCAGCATGGCTCAGTGATTGAGAGTCAGCCTATGAACCAGGAGGTCATGGTTCAATTCCCATATAGGGCACATACTCTGGTTTCAGGCTCCATCCCCAATGTGAGGTGTGCCGGAGACAGCCGATCAAGGATTCTTTCTTATTATTGGTTTCTCTCTCTCCCTCTCCCTTCCTCTCTGAAATCAATAAAAATATATTAAAAACAAACACACAGAGAAATCTAGGTACATGATATATTCAAGGACAGCCTGGCAGTGTGGAAGCCTAGAGCATTTTGAAAACTATAATTTGAGATCTGGCTAGAAAGAGAAAATAGAGCTTTGAATGTCAGTTTTTAGGCCATCATAATGTGGACACTTGGAGGATTTTTCATAAGTGCCTGATATGCTTCAAACTGTATCTGATAAAGATGTCTGCAGAAATATGGTAGTCTAAAATAAAAAAAAGTTATGCTATTTAACACAAAAAAGGAAGTAGGGCTATTACTCATGTCAAAATGTTGCAAACAGAGATAAATATGAATTTTGTTCCTCCGGAAATATTACTGGGTATTACTGATACTGTGACAGAAAGGCATGAAAAATTTGCATTTGCCAGATGAGATTTCTTGTTTGCTTCTCTATTTATTTTAGCTAGAAGGTGCCACTCTGTCCTTTGACTCAACCCAAAGTAGAAGCTCTTAGTATTTCTCTAAGGTAATTTGCAAAAGATTTTGGGCAAAAAGGGATGTTCTGGCCTTTATACAATACTTTTCAACTCATACTATACATTGCAAAAAAGGAAAGAAACAAACAAAACCAAATGTATATATATTCTGCTTTTATTTTATATTTTATTTCATTTTTTAAAATTTGTTTTATTGCTTAAAGTATTACAAAGAGTGTTACATACGTCTCCTTTTTTTCCCCTGCCTTGACATTCCCCCAGCCTCCCCTACCCCCTAGTGTCTTCTGTCCATTGGGTATGCTTATATGCATGCATACAAGTCCTTCGGTTGTTTTATTGTTTTATTTTATTTTATTTTATTTTATTTATTTTATTTTATTTTATTTTATTTATTTTATATTTTATTTTATTTTATTTTATTATTTTATTTTATTTTATTTTATTTTATTTTATTTTATTTTATTTTATTTTATTTTATTTTATTTTATTTTATTTTATTTTATTTTATTTTATAATATTGTTGAAAGTATTACATGTGTTCCCTTATGGCCACATTGACCTCCATCAGTCTGCCCCTGGCCCACAGCCCAGGCCTTCACCTTCCTATTTTCTGTGTCCATTGGTTATGCTTATATGTATACAAATGTTCTTTGGCTGATCTATACCCACCAAAGCCACCAATCCTCCCCTGCCTTCCTTCTGAGGTTTAACAGTCTGTTCAATGCTTCTGTATCTCTGGATCTATTTTTGTTCATAAGTTTATTATATTCCACAAATGAGTGAGATCGTGTGATACTTACCCTTCTCTGTGACTTATTTAGCTTAGCATAATGCTCTCCTGTTCTATCCATGCTGTTTCAAATGGTAAGAGTTCTTTCTTTTTACCACTGCTTAGTATTCCATTGTGTAGCTGTACCACAGTTTTTTAATCCACTCATCTGCTGGCACTTAGGCTACTGTCAATTGTGCTGCTATGATCATAGAGGTGCATATATCCTTTCTGATTGGTCTTTCAGATTTCTTGATATAGTCCTAGAAGTGGGTTTACTGGTTCAAATGTGAGTTCCATTTTTAGTTTTTTGAGGAAACTCTATACTGTTTTGCACATAGGCTGCACCAGTCTGCATTCCCACCAGCAATGCACGAGGGTTCCTTTTTCTCATATCCTCATCAGCACTTGTCATTTGTTGATTTCTTGATGAAAGCCATTCTGAAAGGTTTGAAGTGATATCTCATTGTTGTTTTTTTTTATTTGTATCTCGCAGATGATTAGTGACTTTGAGCATTTTTTCATATGCCTCTTGGCCTTCTGTATGTCCACTTTCGAAAACTATCTATTTAGATCCTTTGCCCATTTTTGATTGAATTATTTATCTTTCTTTTGTTAGGTTGCATGAGTTCCCTATGAACTTTGGAAATTAAACCCTTACCAGATGTAACATTCACAAATATGTTTTCCCATGCACTGGGCTCTCGTGTTATTTTGTTGATGGTTTCTTTTGTTGTGCAGAAGCTTTTTATTTTGATGTACTCCCATCTGTTTATTTTCTCCTTAGTGTCCATTGTCCTAGGAAATGTATCAATAAACATATTGCTATAAATACAACTAAGATTTTGCTGTGTAAGTGCAAGCCAGAGGCATCTCACATGCATCCACATCTGGGCTTGCATTGAAGTCTGTTATCCATTTTGAGTTTATTTTTGTGTATGGTATAAGTTGGTAATCTATTTTAATTTATTTTTTTTCATGGATATGTCCAGTTTTCCCAACACCATTAACTGAAGAGACTGTCTTGACCGCATTGTATTGTGTATGGTTTGTTCCCCCACGTCCTGCGTAGTTCAGGGTTCAGGATCTGGAAGAGGGCTGCGTGCAAATGAAAGAGACAAGACAAGAAATAATAATTTGGAAATATTGGGGGGCCAGTTGGGCAAGTCCAACTCAAGGGGAAGGACTTCCACTGGTGCTCAGGCTTGGTCATCCTTTTATTGGTTTGGGATACACCCATAGCCCTTAGGCAGGCAATTCCCAATAACAGGCAGACTAGCCCATCAGTAAGGATTTACATAATAATAAATGGGAAGTTGCTTCAGCTACCATTGTCTGGACTAACAGTGGATGCACAGCTCTGACCTTTGCCAGAGATTCAAAGATCACCAGCCTTCTGGGTTCCTTGTTCACACCTCTCTGCTAGTGAAGACAATAGGCAGCTTCCCACATTGTATGCTCTTGCCTTGTTGTCAAACATTAATTGAACATAATGGCTTGGATCAATTTCTGGGTTTTCTGTTCTGTTCCATTGGTCTATGTGTTGTTCTTGTGCTGGTGCCAGGCTGGTTTGAGAAGAGTGGCACTGTAATATAACTTGATATCTGGTATTGTGATCCCTCCAACTTTCTTCTTATTTCTCAGGATGGCTGTGTCTCTCTGGGTCTTTTTTTTATTCCATGTAAATTTTGGAGAGTTTGTTCTAGATCTGTGAAATATGCCATTGTTATTTTAATGGGGATTGCAGTGAATCTATAGATTGCTTTGGGTAGTATGGGCATTTTAATGATGTTGATTCTACCAATCCATGAAGATGGTATATTCTTCCACTTGTTTATAACTTCCTCTATCTCTTTTTTCAAACTGTAGTTTTCCAAGTACAGGTCTTTTACCTCCCTAGTTAAGTTTATTTCTATGTATCTTTTTTTTATTGGAATGGTAAATGGGGTTGTTTCTTAGTTTCTCTTTCTGTGAGCTCAATATTGGTGTATAAAAATACCATTGATTTCTGGGTGTTAATTTTGTATCCTGCTACACTGCTGTATTCATTTATTAAGTTTAGTAGTTTCCTGGTGGAGTCTTTAGGATTTTCTATGTACAATATCATGTCATCTGCAAATATGAGAGTTTTACTTCTTTTCCCATTTGGATGCCTTTTATTTCTTCTTCTTTTCTGATCACTATGGCTAGCATTTCCAGTACTATGTTGAACAGGAGTGGTGAAAGTGGGCATCCCTGTCTTGTTCCTGTTCTTAGGGAAAATGGTTTTAGTTTTTGCACATTGAGTATAATGTTGGCTCTAGGTTTGTCATATGAGGCATTTATTATGGTGAGGTAGGTTCCCTCTATTCCCACTTTGCTGAGAGTTTGTATAAAAAAAATGGTGTTAGATTTTGTCAAATACTTCTGCATCACTTGGTGATTTTTGAAAGGAAATGATAAAGATTAGGTCATGTGATTTTTGTACTGCTGTCTGTTAGTGTGTTGTATCACATTTATTGATTTGAAGATATTGTACCAGCCTTGAATCCTGGAATAAATCCCACTTGGTCATGTTGTATGATCTTTTTAACATATTGCTAAATGCAATTTGCTAATATTTTTAAAAATCTTTATTGTTTAGATTATTACAGATGTTCCTCTTTTTTTCCCTTCCATAGCTCCACTGCACCCAGTCCCCACCTCACTCCAGGCCTCCCTGCCCCTCACTGACCTCGTCCATAAGTGTAAGCTCTTTGTCCAATCTCTTCCTGCACCCCCCACAACCCCTTCCTCCTGAGAATTGTCAGTCTGCTCCCTTTCCATGCCCCTGATTCTATTACATTCACCAGTCTATTCTGTTCATCAGGTTTTTTATTCATTTGATTTTTAGGTTCACTTGTTGATAGATATCTATTTGTTATCACTTTTTTGTTCATAATTTTTTATCTTTACGTTTTTCTTCTTCCTCTTCTTATAGAATACCCTTCAGCATTTCATGTAATACTGGTATAGTGGTGATGAACTACTTTAGCTTTTTCTAGTCTATCAAGCTCTTTATCTGACCTTCAATTCTAAATGATAGCTTTGCTGGGTAGAGCAATCTTGGTTGTAGGTACTTGGTATTCATCACTTTGTATATTTCTTGCCATTCCCTTTTGGCATGCATAGTTTCTGTTGAGAGATCAACTGACAGTCATATGGGTACTTCCTTGTATGTAACTGTTTTTCTCTTGCTGCTTTTAAGATTCTCTTTTAGCCTTTTGCCCTTGGTTTTTTAATTATGATGTATCTTGGTGTGGTCCTCTTTGGATTCCTTTTGTTCGGGGTTCTCTGCGCTTTCTGGACTTGTAAGTCTATTTCTTTCACCAGGTAGGGAAAGTTTTCTGTCATTATTTCTTCAAATAGGTTTTCAATATCTTGCACTCTCTCTTCTTCTGGAACCCCATAATTCAGATGTTGGTATGCTTGAAGTTGTCCCAGAGGCTCCTTACACTATATTCATATTTTTGGATTCTTTTTTTCTTTCTGTTTTTCCTTTTGGGTGTTTTTTTGCTTCTTCACATTTCAAATCTTTGACTTGATTCTTAGGATCCTCTAGTCTGCTGTTGGATCTCTGTATATTATTCTTTATTTCAGTCAGTATATGCTTAATTTATGGTTGGTCCTTTTTCATATCTTTGAGAGTCACACTAAATTTCTTGGAGGTTTCTAGAAGATTCTGAGTAACCTTATAACCACTGTTTTGAACTCTATATCCAGTATTTTATTTTCATCCATTTATTTCCTTTATAACTGGTTTCTTTGTCTCCACATTTTGGCTGCTTCCCTGTATTTGTTTCTATGTACTGGGTAGCTGCTAAGTCTCCTTGAGTTGACAGAGTGGCCTTGTGTGGTAGGAGTCCTATAGGGCCCAGTGGCTCAGCCTCTCCAGGCAGCTGAGGTGGACATTCTTGGTGCACCCCTTTGTGGGCTTTTTGAGTAGTCTTGTTGTTAACCCCTTTTTTTTAAGAGGAGAATGATGATATTTATTTTTAAAAATATATTTTATATTTTTTACAGAGAGGAAGGGAGAGGGATAAAGAGTTAGAAACATTGATCAGCTGCCTCCTGCACACTCCCTACTGGGGATGTGCCTGCAGCCAAGGTACATGCCCTTGACTGGAATCGAACCTGGGACCCTTGAGTCCACAGGCTGACGCTCTATCCACTGAACCAAACCAGTTAAGGCTGTTGTTAACCCTTGATTGCTATTGGTATCACTGGGAGGAATTTACCTCCAGGCCAATTGGCTGTGATGACCAGCTGTGTCTACACTGAAAGATCTGTTGTTCAGGAGACACCCTTATGGGGCAGGACTTCCTTCAGTGGAGCTTTGGTGCTCACTGAGTCTGCCCCTTGAGTGTGTCTCTTATGGGTGTGAAGAGTTGTAATCCAGTATGGTCTCACTCTGACCACTGGGTACACTGGCTCTTGGATCTCCAAGGAGGTTCAAGGTCAGCCATTGTCTGGGGCTTCCCAGCAAGAGCTACAGAGACATCTGCAGATTCCTCCTCTTAGTATGGGGTTTGGAAGTGCCCAGATGAGGCTCAGCTGTGAAGTAGGGCAGGCTGCTGCTGCCAGGCCTTGGGTCTTCTTTTGGAAGCCCTGGGGCTCTCTGACCCAGCTGCAGCTTGACAGGTTTTAGACAGATAAAGGGCAGGCCATTCATATGCAAAAGCTGATGCACACAGCTTGGGTGGGGTTGTAAATTTGGTGGGGCAGGGTCTCTGGGAATCACCAAGAAGGAGCAAACAGCAATGGCTGCCAGTCAGCCCTGCACCAGAGAGTTCCCCTTGACCGGAATCGAACCTGGGACCCTTGAGTCCACAGCCTGATGCTCTATCCACTGATCCAAACCAGTTAGGGCTGTTGTTAAGCCTTGATTGCTATTGGTATCACTGGGAGGAATTGACCTCCAGGCCAATTGGCTGTGATGACCAGCTGTGTCTACACTGGAAGATCTGTTGTTCAGGGGACACCCTTATGGGGCAGGACTTCCTTCAGTGGAGCTTTGGTGCTCACTGAGTCTGCCCCTTGAGTGTGTCTCTTATGCCCCACTCCCCCGTACAATGATCACTGCAAGCACCTCTGAGAGAAAGCTGCCCTCATGTTCCTGTCCTGATGCCAGACAGTCCAGTTTCTCTCTGTATGCTTCTGGGTACCCTAGAGTCTTGCCTTGAACTGGAGTTCAGTGCAAGAAGTAGCTTGTATCTCCCTCCTGATTAAAAGAGCAGCACATCCAGGTGCCAGCACTTTCCTCACCTCTGCACCTCTTACCAGTCTCAATGTGCTTTCTTTACCTCTCTAGTTCTGGAACTTCCACTCAGCCAGCTTTCCTGCAGTTCTGGGTGGTAGTTGTTCTGCCTTTTAGTTGTAATTTTGATGTGGCTATGAGAGGCAGCAAGTATAGGTGTTTACCTATGCCATTATCTTGATTCTCCATTTGCTGATATTTTGTTGAGAATTATAGCAATTATACTCATCAGGGATATTGAACTATAATTCTCTTTATAGTGTCTTTATCTAGTTTTGGGACTAGTGTAATGCAGATTTCATAGAAAGAGCTTGGAAGTGCCCAAAAAATTCCTCTTGAATTTTTTGTAATATTCTGAGGATGAGAGGTGTTAGTTCTTCTTTAAATGTTTGGTGAAACTGCCCTGTGGAGCCATCCTGGCATTTATTTTCTGGAAGTTTTTTTTTGTTTAGTTTTTGGTTTTTGTGGGTTTTTTCAGCTTCAATTTCATCAGTATTTATTGAGCTATTCTGGTTTACTCATTCTTTCTAATTGAGTTTTGGAAAGTTGTATTTTTCAAGGAATATGTCCATTTTGTTTAGGTTTTCCAGTTTGTTGGAATAGTGCTATATATATATATAATTTTTTTTTTTTACAATCCTTTGTATTTCTTTAGGGTCATTTATGACCTAACCTGTTTGGGTTCTGATTTTGTTTATTTGGGTCCTTTCTCTTTGTTTCTTGGTGAGCCTGGATAGAGGACCATCAATATTGTTTATCCATTTGAAGACCCAGTCCTTGGTTTAATTGATCTTTTGTATTTTTTTTCTATTTCTGCTCTAACCTTTATTATTTTCTTCCTCTGCTTACTGTGGGCTTTTCTTATTGCTCTCTTTCTAGTTCTTCTAGTCCTCAAAGTTGTAGGGTTAGATAACTTAATATCAGGTTTTTTTTGTTTTGTTTTATTTTTATGAGGTAGGCCTGTTGTGCTATGAACTTCCCTTTCAGGATTGCTTTCACCGTGTCCCATAGATTTGGGATTGTTGTGTTTCCATTGTCATTTGTTGCCATGATGCTTTTTATTTCTTCTTTGATCTCTTTGGTAACCCAATAATTGTTTAATAGCATGCTATTTAGCCTCCGGGTGTTTGATATTTTTTCATTGTTTTTATTGTCGTTGATTTATAATTTTATACCATTATGATCTGAGAAGATTTTTGATATTATTTATATCTCTTGAATTTGAAGAGACTTTGCCTGTGCCCCAATATGTAGTCTATCTTTGAAAATGACATGTGCGCACTTGAGAAGAATGTGTACTTGATGGCTTTGGGGTGAAATGTTTTGAAGATGTCAGTTAATTCCACCTGATCTAGTAAGTAATTTAGGATTGATGTTTCTTTGTTTATTTTTTGTTTAGAGGATTTATCCAGTGATGTTAGTGGGGTATTAAAGTTCCCTACTATGACTGTATTGCTGTTGATCTCTCCCTTGAGGTCTTCTAGAAGTTTTTTGTGTATTTGGGAACTCCTGTACTTGGTGCATATATGTTTACCAGAGTTATATCCTCTTGTCAAATTGATCTCTTTAGTCTTATGAAGTGGCATTCCTTACTTCTTGTTATGGCCTTCATTTTGGGGTCTATTTTTTCATATATAAGCATTGCTACTCCAGCGTATTTTCATTTCCATTGCCTGAAAATATTTTTTCCATCCCTTTATTTTCAGTCTGTGTGAGTCCTTTGTTCTGAGGTGGGTCTCTTGTAGACAGCATATATATGGTTCATGTTTTTTTAACCATTCAGCCACCCTATGCCTTTAGATTGGATCATTTAATCCATTTACATTTATGGTTATTATTGATAGGTACTTGCTCATTGCCATTTTTATTCTTTATGTCTGTGTTTCTCCCACTCTTTCTATTCTTTCTTCTTACACCAGTCCCTTTAGGATTTCTTGCATTGCTGGTTTGGTGGTAATAAACTCACTTAGCCTGTTTTTGTCTGTGAAAATCCTGATTGCACCTTCAATTTTGAATCATAACCTTGCCCGATAGTGTAGTCTTGGATTCACTCCCTTGCTTTTCATTATTTTGTACTCTTTATGATACTCCCTTATGGCCTGATGTATTTCTGTTTAGAAATCATTTGATAGTCTAATGGGAGATCCCTTGTAGGTAACTTTGTCTCTCTTGTGCAGCCCTTAAGATTCTTTGTTTGTCATTGCCATTTGCCATTTTAATTATGATGTGTCTTGGTGTGGGTCTGTTTGGGTTCATCTTGTTTGGAACTCTCTGTGCTTCTTGGATTTGTGTGACTTTTTTCTTCTTTAAGTCAAGGAAGTTTTCTGTTATTATTTCTTCAAACAGCATTTCTATTCCTTGCTTAGCTTCTTCTCCTTCTGGCTTCCCTATTACATGAATTTTGCTTCATTTCATTTTGTCTCAAAGCTCCCTTAAACTCTCCTCCTGCTTTATAATTTATTTTTCCCAAACGCTGTTCAGATTGGGTGTTTTTTTCTACCTTGTCTTCTAATTTGCTGATTCTTCAACTCCTTATAGTCTACTGTTGAAACCTCCCAGGATATTCTTTATTGCAGCTGTGTCATTCTGAATTTCTTCTTGATTCTTATCCATGTTGGTGAATTTTTCATTCAGCTCCTTATAATTCTCATTGAGCTGCTTGTATTTCTCAGTCAAATGTTTGAGTATCTCTATAACCATTACTCTGAATTCTTTTTCTGACAAATTGCTTGCCTCCATTTCATTTTGGTCCTTTCCTGGTGATTCCTCCTTTTCTTTTCTTTGGATATTGTTCCTTTTTCTCCCCATTTTTTACTCTCCCTTTGTATTTGTTTCTATGTAATGAGAGTTGCTGTCTCTGTGGCACTGGGCAACCTAATTGAGGTCCAAGAAGTTGAAGCTTGTAGTAGCCCAGTGGCTTTAGCCCAGAGGCTGGATCAAACCGTTATTGACTCGGCTTTTAGTTAAACCCCTTTTCCAATGAATCTGGTCCCTCAAGTGTCCACTGCAGATGCCCAGGATGGGTGGGGGCATGTGCACAGTTCCTCTTGTGTGTGATACTCTGTGAGGTCCCAGAGCCTTCTGGCATGCATTTCACTGTGTGCCCTGGTGCCTGTGGCAGGGTGGTGTGTGAGGTCCCTTTGGCATGCACTCACTGTGCACTGTCCAGGGGTCTGGGTGGGGTGGCACGCTAGGTCCCTCTGGTGTGCATTCACTACACATGGGTGGGATAGTCTGGGAGTTCCCTCTGGTGTGCACTCAGTGCAGGGTCTCAGAGCCCAGATGTGGATGCATGTGAGATGCCTCTGGCTTGCACTCACAGTGCCCAATTGTGGGACCTGGGTGTGGTGTTGCACTAGGGGATTTTGGTGGGTACTCACAGCTCACAGTCCTGGGGTCTGGGTGGGATGTTGTACTAGGTGCCTTGGGCAGGTATGTTCTGCTTTTATTATTATTACTAGAGGCCCGGTGCACAAAAATTTGAGCACTCGGGGGGGAGGGGGTGTACCTCAGCCCGGCCTGTGCCCTCTCGCAGCCTGGGACCCCTCGGGAGATAAAGACCTGCTGGCTTAGGTCTGCTCCCGGGTGGCAGAGGGCAGGCCCAATCCCTAGGTGCAGCCCCTGGTCAGGCTTAGAGCAGGGCCAATTGGGGAGTTGGGGCGCCACCCCCTGTCATGCACAGAGCAGGACAGATTGGGAGGTTGAGATGCCACCCTCAGTCACGCTCAGGGTAGGGCTGATTGGGGGGTTGGGGAGCTCACCCCTGTCACGCACAGAGCAGGGCCTATCAGGGGGTTGGGGAGCTCCCCCCTGTCACGCACAGAGTAGGGCCCATCAGGGGGTTGGGGAGCTCCCCACTGTCACTCACAGAGTAGGGCCGATAGAGGAGTTGGCGCACTGCCCCCTGTCACACACAGAGCAGGGCGGGTCAGGGGGTTGGGGCGCCACCACTCTCACACTCCGGGCAGGGCCAATGGGGAGGTTATGGCTCTACCCCGTCACACACAGAGCAGGGCTCGTGGGATGGGAGGGTTGGGGCGCCACACCCTGTCCCACACAGAGCTGCAGGGTGATCAGTGGGTTGGGGAGCTCCCCCCTATCAGGCACAGAGCAGGGCCGATCAGGGGTTTGGGGCGTCTTCCCCTGTCATGAACAGAGCAGGGCTGATAGGGAGGTTGTGGCCCCGCCCCCTGTCACACACAGAGCTGCAGAACAATCAGGGGGTTTGGGTGCTGCCCCCTGTCACACTGATCCCGGTGCCGGGAGGCCTCTCAGCTCCGCTGATCCCAGTGCTGGGAGGCATATTACCCTTTTACTATATAGAATAAAGGCCTGGTGCATGGTAGGGGGCCAGCTGGTTTGCCCTGAAGGGTGTCCTGGATCAGGGTGGGGGTCCCCACTGGGGTGCCTGGCCAGCCTGGGTGAGGGGATGATTGCTGTTTGCAGCTGCTCACACACCCTTCAGGGTGGGGGTCCCCACTGGGGTGCCTGGCCAGTCTGGGTGAGGGGCTGAGGGGCTGAGGGCTGTTTTCAGGCTGAGACTGAATCTTCCAACTGCTCCTTTTTTCCTTTTTTTTTTTCTTTTTTATTCTGGGCCAGGTTTAGCTCTGAGGCTTGGCTCCAGCTCTGAGGCCTCAGCTGCTGAAAACAGGTATCTGGTTTGTTTCAGTTCTATAATTGAAACTCTATATCAACTCCAACTCTGAGATCCCAGCTCTCTGAAAGCTGGTTTCTGGGGTTTTGTTTAGCTTCTGTATTTGTTACAATGTTTTTTAAACTGCAAGCTCAGAGGCCAGCAAGGCAGGCAGGGAACATTGCAGTCCTCCGTCACTGAAGCAAGGAAGCCTCATGTTCAGTTTAAGCTACCTGGCTGCTGGCCGCCATCTTGGCTGGCAGTTAATTTGCATATCTCGCTGATTAGCCAATGGGAAGGGTAGCGGTCGTACGCCAATTACCATGTTTCTATTTTATTAGATAGGATTATTATTGAAATTGACAAAAGGAGTATTTAATTGGCACCCAGGTCAGATTAAGCTTCTTATCTTTCAAAACCTGCCAGACCCATAATCTCTCATTTCCTTTAAATCTCTTGACTGGTGCTTTCTTATTTACCATTTTATTTTATTTTATTTTATTTTATTTTATTTTATTTTATTTTATTTTACTTAATTCTTTAATGTTGAGAATATTACATACTTTCTCTCTTTTCTGCCAATAACTTCTTCCAGCCTGCTCTGGTCCCCCTCTCCATTCCCCAGGCCCTCACCACCCCATTGTCTGTGCATAGGTCATGCATATAATCACACAAGTTCATTAGTTAATCTCTTCCCACTCACCCTCCAGAGCCTTCCCTCTGAGGTTCAACAGTATGTTCATGCTTCAATGACTCTTGGTCTATTTTTGATCATCAGTTTATTTGGTTCATTAGATTCAGGGTATGAGTGCGATCATGTGATACTTATCTTTTTCTGATTGGCTTATTTGCTCACCATAATACTCTCCAGGTCCATTCATGCTGTTGCAAATGGTAAGAGGTCTTTCTTTTTTTATTGCCATGTATTATTCCATTATGTAAATGTACCATAGGTTTTTTTTTTTATACACTCATCTGCTGATGGGCATTTTTAGGCTGTTTCCAAATCTTAGCTATTGTGAATTGTGTGGCTATGAACATAGGGGTGCATATATTATTTCTGATTGGTGTTTCTGGTTTCTTGGAAGCTATTCATAGACGTGGGATCACTGGGTTGAATGGAAATTCCATTATTAATTTTTTGAGGAAACTTCATATTGTTTTCCACAGTGGCTGTACCAGTCTGAATTCCTACCAGCAGTGAACTGGGGTTCCTTTTCTCTACAACCTGGCCAACACTTGTCATTAGTTGATTTGTTGATGATAGCCATTCTGATAGGTGTGAGGTGATATCTCATTGCAGTTTTGTTATGTATCTCTCAGATGATTAGTGAAGTGACTTTGAGCATATTTTTTCATATGCTTCTTGGCTTTCTATATATCCATTTTGGAGAAGTGTGTATTTATGTCCTTTGCCAATTTTAAAATTGGATTTTTTTTGTCTTCCTTATGTTAAGTTGTATGAGTTCCTTATATATTTTGAGATTAACCGCTTATCAGATGTATCGTTGGCGAATATGTTCTCCCATGTAGTGGGCTCTCTTGTTATTTTAATGATGATTTATTTTGCAGTACAGAAGCTTTTTATTTTGATGTAGTTCCATTTGTTTATTTTCTCCTTTGTTTCCATTGTGCTAGGAGATGTATTGGTAAACATATTGCCAATATGTTTGAGATTTTGGTACCTATAGTTTTCTCTAGGACTTCTATGGTTTCACTTCTTACATTTAAATCTTTTATCCATTTTGAGTTTATTCTTGTATATGCTGTAAATTTGTGGTCAAGTTTCATTATTTTGCATGTACTAGTCTAATTTTCGGAACACCATTTATTGAAGAGACTGGCTCTGCCCCAATGTATACCCCTGCCTCCTTTGTCAAATATTAATTGAGTGTAGTGGCTTTGGCCGATTTCTGGGTTCTCTATTCTGTTTCATTGATATATATGCCTATTCATGTGCCAGTACCAGGTTGTTTTGAGTACAGTGGCTTTGTAATATAACTTGATATCTGTTATTGTGATTTCCCCAACTTTGTTCTTCCTACTCAAGATTGCTGCAGCTATTTGGGTTCTTTTTTTAGTCTCATATAAATTTTGGAGTGTTTGTTCTAGGTCTATTAAATATGCAATTGGTATTTTTTTTTAAAATATATTTTTATTGATTTTTTACAGAGAGGAAGGGAGAGAGATAGAGAGCTAGAAACATCGATGAGAGAGAAACATTGATCAGCTGCCTCCTGCACATCTCCTACTGGGGGTGTGCCCACAACCCAGGTACATGCCCTTGACCGGAATCTAACCTGGGACCTTTCAGTCCGCAGGCCGACACTCTATCCACTGAGCCAAACCGGTTTCGGCATCCATTGGTATTTTAATAGAGATTTCATTGAATCTATAGATTGCTTTGGGTAGCATGGACATTTTAATGATGTTGATTTTACCAATCCATGAACATAGTATATTTTTCCACCTTTTAATACCTTCCTCTATCTCTTTTTTCAATGTACTGTTGTCTTCTGAGTACAGGTCTTTTACCTCCTTGGTCAAGTTTATTCCTAAGTATCATAATTTTTTGTTGTTGCAAAGGTAAATGATTGTTTTTTTTTTAGTTTATCCTTCTGAGAGTTCACTATTGGTGTATAAAAATGCTATGGATTTCTCAATATTAATTTTGTATCCTACTACATTTCTGTATTCATTTATTAAGTCTAGTAGTATTTTTTTTTTGTAGATTCTTTAGGGTTTTCTATGTACTGTATCATATAATCTGCCAATAATGAGAGTTTTACTTCCTCCTTTCCAAATTGGATGCCTTTTATTTCTTTTTATCTGTTCACTGTTGCCAAGACATCCAGAACCATGTTGACAATACTAGTAGTGGTGAAAGAGGGCATCCCTGTCTTGTTCCTGTTCTTAGGGAAATGTTTTTAGTATTTGCCCATTGAGTATGATGTTGGCTATAGTTTTGTCATATATGGCCTTTAATATATATATTTTTCTTTTTTAATTTTTTATTGATTAAGGTATTACAAATGTGTCTTTTTCCCCCCATTGTCCCCTCATCACCCCAGTCTTGCCCTCACCCTCACTCCCAGTTGTCTGCATCCATCTCTTATGCTTAAATGCATGCTTACAATCCTTTGGTTGATCTCTCCCCCTTACCCCCACCCTCCCCTACCTTCCCTCTGAGGTTTGAACATCTAATTGATGCTTCTCTGTCTCTAGATCTGTTTTTGTTCATCGGTTTATGTTGTTCATTATAGTCTATAAATGAGTGAGATCATGTGATATTTATCTTTCTCTGACTGACTTATTTCACTTAGCATAATGCTCTCCAACTCCTTCCATGCTGTTGCAAATGGTAGGAGTTCCTTCCTTTTTACTGCGGCATAGTATTCCATTGCATAGATGTGCCAAAGTTTTTTAATCCACTCATCTGCTGATGGGCAATTAAGCTGATTCCAAATCTTAGCTATTGTAAATTGTGCTGTTATGAACATAGGGGTGCATATATCCTTTCCGATTGGTGTTTCTGTTTTTTTGGGATATATTCCTAGAAGTGGGATCACTTCGTAAAATGGAAGTTCCATTTTTAGTTTTTTGAGGAAACTGCATACTGTTCTCCACAGTGGCTGCATCAGTCTGCATTCCCACCAGCAGTGCACAAGTGTTCCTTTTTCTCCACATCCTCCTCATAATTTGTCATTTGTTGATTTGTTGATGACAGCTATTCTGACAGGTGTGAGATGGTACCTCATTGTCATTTTGATTTGCATCTCTCGGATGATTAGTGACTTTGAGCATGTTTTCGTATGTCTCTTGGCCTTCCTTATGTCTTCTTTTGAAAAATATCTATTTAAGAAATTTATTTTTTTATTTTTTTAAGAAATTTTTTAAAATATATTTTATTGATTTTTTACAGAGAGGAAGGGAGAGAGAGATAGAGAGTTAGAAACATCGATGAGAGAGAAACATCGATCAGCTGCCTCCTGCACATCTCCTACTGGGGATGTGCCCGCAACCAAGGTACATGCCCTTGACTGGAATTGAACCTGGGACCCTTGAGTCCACAGGCTGATGCTCTATCCACTAAGCCAAACCAGTTTCGGCCGAAAAATATCTATTTAGATGCGTTGCCCAAGAAAACCCACTGCATAGGAGAACATATTTGTCAATGATATCTCTGATAAAGGTTTAATATCCAACATTTACAGGGAAATCATGCAACTTAACAAAAGGAAGACAAATGACCCAATCAAAAAATGGCCTTTAATATACTGAGGTATGTTCCTTCTCATCCCACTTTGCTGAGAGTTTTTATCAAAAAAGTATGTTGTTTTGTATTGGTTGATATGATCATGTGATTTTTGTCTTGCATAATTTTTATGTGCTGTATCACATTTATTGATTTGTGAATATTGTACCAGCCTTGCATTCCGGAATAAATTCTACTTTGTCCTGATGCATGATCTTTTTTTAAAAAATATATTTTATTGATTTTTTAGAGAGGAAGGGAGAGGGATAGACAGTTAGAAACATAGACGAGAGAGAAACATCAACCAGCTGCCTCCTGCACACCCTCCACTTGGATATACCCGCAACCAAGGTACATGCCTTTGACCGGAATTGAACCTGGGACCCTTCAGTCCGTAGGCTGACGCTCTATCCACTGAGCCAAACAGGTTAGGGCCTGATGCATGATCTTTTTAATGTACAGCTGGATCCTGTTTGCTAAAATTTTGTTGAGATTATAGAGTCTATGTTTACCAGGTATATTGGTGTGTAGTTTTCTTTCCTTGTCGTGTCCTTAACTGATTTTGGAATTAGAGTGATGCTGATCTCATAGAAAGAGTTTGGAAGTGTTTCTTTCTCTTGAATTTTTTGGGAATTGTTTGAGGAGTAGAGGTATTAGTTATTCTTTGAATATTTGATAGAACTCCCCTGTGAATCTGTCTAGACTGTGGCTTTGTTTGCTGGAAGTTTTTATATTATTATTATTATTATTAATGATTCAATTTCATCAGCAGTTGTCAGCCTAAACAGTTTTTCTGATTCTTCCTGATTGAGTTTTGGAAGGTTGTTATTTTTGTAGGAATATGCCCATTTTGTCTAGGTTGTCAAGTTTGTTGGAATAGAGTCATTCATAATATTTTATTACAATCCTTTGTAATTCTGTGGGGTCAGTTGTGACCTCACTTCTGATTTTGTTTATTTTGTTTCCCCATGAGCCTGGCTAGAGGACCACCGATCTTGTTTTTCCATTCAAAGAATCAGATCTTGGTTTTATTGATCTTTTGTATTGTTTTTGATCTCTATGTAATTTATTTCCACTCAGATTTTTATCGTTTTCTTCTTTCTACTTGTTCTGGGCTTTTCTTGATGTTTTCTATCTAATTTTTTAAGTTGTAGTGTTGGATAAGTTATTACCAGTTTTTCTTGTTTGTTTTTTGAGGTAGGGCAGTAGTGCTATGAACTTGCCTCTCAGGACTGCTTTCACTGTGTGTCTCAAAGGTTTTAGTTTGTTGTGTATTAATTTTCATTTTTTTCCAGAATGCTTTTTATTTCTTCTTTGAGCTCCTTGGTAAGCCATTCATTGTTTAATAGCATTCTATTGAGCCTCCATGTATTCGCTTATTTTTGAGCTTTTTTAATTGTAGCTTCTGTCCAATTTCATTTCCATTGTGGTCTGAGAAGATGCTTGATATAATTTCAATCTTTTTGAATTTGTAGATACTTAGCTATAGGGAGCAGCTCTAGAATTAAGCCTTGGATTGACCTGTGGCAGAGCCACAAAGAAGTCCCAGCTTAGGGGCAGAGCCCTCTTAGCATAATTAAGCTTGACCTTATGCCCCACCCCCCAGATCCTTCCTAGGTAGCTAATGGGCTGTGGGAGATGCAACAAGTTCTGCCAAAACAAGTGAAACTCCCAATAACATTGTAACTATGTTCACCACTACCTTGTTTTTTCTCTGACTATAAAATAAAGCCTTCGCTTGCTGTCTGGACCCTTCCCTGTGGCCTCATCCAGGCACAGGAGATCCACCGAGCCCCAGCTATATTCTCTTTGTCTACTTTTTCTTTAATCCTTCACCACCGCCCCAGCATGACATGTATGCCTGTTCAACCACCATTTTTCCCCTCTATATATATTCTTCTCTTAAACTCAAAGAACAAAATCACACAACATTGGCATGTCCAGTCCTCCTTTATTATATTCTAATATTGAATTGTATTACTATTCACTTCAGTGAAATAAAGTAATAAAAAATGAACTAAATATTGCAAATAATGTCACTCACTGGAAAATTACTTTATTTAGTAACAGAACCTTATGCAGTGAACACAAGTATGCAAAATTCCAGTCAAATATTGGCTATGCACCAAGCTCTAGAGATTTACATGATACCAGGTTTGACTTGAGAATGGGTCTATGTTCCTTCAGGATATTTCAACTCTGTTACAGGAGAGTAAAATTTCCAGGTCTTTGAGAATCAAGTACCTAAAATGCTGGTATGGGAAGAAGAGAGAGTGTCTTATGAGAGTTTCATCAGACTCAATTTTCACCACCTTTTTCAATCAGTATATTTGATGTCATCTTATAGAAATGTGACAACAGTTCTGATGAGAACCTACAATATAATTTGATGTTTCATACCTAGGACATCCTTATTCCAGATTTTGGCCTGGGTTCTGTATCATGAGTACAGTAGATTTGGCACTAGAGTCTTTGAGGGTAGTCTAGGACTCCCCCTGTTTCATTCCTGTAATGCTCCTTTTGGAGACAGATGCAGAGAAACAGATACCTACGTCTCTAACACTTTACAATTATAATTCTTTTCTCAAATATGGTCATTTACAAAGGAAGGGGAGTGTATTTAAAATTATGTGCCACCTTATCTGCTTCCATCTTAGCCAGGAGGCATGTACCTGTCATAGAGTTTCCATCACTGGTGGAATATTAGTCAATAAATCCATCCAGCCAACTTCATTATTTTTTTTTTATTTTTTTTAGAGAGGGAGAGAAACATTGATGTGAGAAACATTGATTAGTAGCTTCCCATACATGCCCCAACCAGGGATAGAACCCACAACCTAGGCATGTGAACTGACTGGGAATCAAATCCACAATCTTTTGTGCATGGGACAATGCTCCATCCAATTGAGCCACACAGCCAGGGCAGTCATCTTCTTTTTTGGATGAGACTTCAGTGTCAGTAACCAGTAAGATACCCCTCATAGTCAAGAGTTTTCAGAAGACTCAATTTGCTTCTACTAGTCAGGAGGGCTGAAATGCTGGAATTAGAAGTATAGGACCACAGTAATGGTTTCTGACATGTGGTCACTCCTTGAGCAGTGACTCAAGGACTTGGGAGGTTTATATTTTTAAGTGAGAGACAAAGTAAACTCTGCCTAATTTATCAAATTACTTTCTTAAGCACAGAAAAAAAACGGTAGAAAATTGAGAAGTAACCAACCAGAATCCTGCTTGGTTGGAGTACCAGATAAGCAATGCAGCAAGAACCAGAAAACAAGACAGGTCCAGTAAAAACAAAACTGTCACTAGAGGGGATTATATTCAATTACCTGGCATAGCAGTGTTCAGTGTCTTGTACCATGCCTGTATCAAATCCTGATCTAAGGACAGAATCTGTTATCTGTTATTTAAAATCTAAGAATGAGATTCCCAATTTTAGACTAATTGCTTTGCTCTTAGGATATAAAATGTTCTATGGGCATTTTGAAAGTAATTACCATGAGTAGTTTTATGGAAATCACTAAGTATTAAACAATTCCTTTTTACAACTTGCATTTTAATGTTTAAAATCTTAAATTTTCAATTATTTTCCATCAGGGTTATTTATGTAGTTTTTGAAGAGTCTACTGAGAGGTTTCCACATTACCCTTTTGTTCTTTAAAACAAAATGTTATAGATTTTGGGTAATATAATGTGGAGAAAATGGCCCTAAAATATGAGTAAAACATAAGTAACTATGGCAGGTAGAATATTTCTTTTTCTTAAAGAAGAGCTTTTGGGCAAACTTTGACATATATACCACATTAAGTAGCTACCTACACCAAAAATCAAGAACACTGAGGTGAGGCCCCAGAGGTTGGCTTAATTTTCCAATCCACTCTTGCCATTTTTATCAGAGTCTATAAGGTTGGTTTAGATTTCCATTTTCGCAACTTATTAATCATATGAAACAGTAGATAAGATATACTCTCAAAGAAAAATAAATGCAAGGAAAGGACTTCAAAACTGTGAAAAGGGCCAGAATGATCTGTTCATCTTAGACTTTAGTTTATTTTATGTAATCTTGGAAGTTTATAACATCCCTAAAAACCCCTTTTATTTTCCAAATGCTCATGTCTCTTATGAGACACAAGGTGAACATTCAGAAAAACTGAGGAAAATTCCCACAGCTATGTCAGCACTGAGAGCAGGAAATACTATGTGACGTTTTCCTTCTGTGATATAACTTATGATATTCTCATCAAATCTACAAAGTGAAAGTACTTAAAATTTAATGTATAAAACGGATCTTTGTAATATGGTTACTTGTGTTTTAGATGAAAAGTTCAGATACACATACTCAGAGTGGTAAACAATGGAGACACTGATATTTGGCTACATGCAATTCTAAAGTGTGTGCTATCAAAAAGGATCTGCTACTCTCTCTAACATTTTAACTATGTATAAATAAAAACTTGAGATCCACTATGAATCATAAGTTAAACAATAGCCAACAAAATTGAGCTCTATTAAAAGTGTTTACAAAAGAACATAGCATGTGTGAGACAAAAAGGGATCTTTCCATTAAATTGAGCTTTGCTCTAGATGTTCAAAACACTTGAACCTACTTGAGTTCCTACTACATGTAAAGCAGCTGGGCATTTTAGAGGTGGAAGATTATAAAAGTCTGCAAAACATAAAACACAGTCTTAGATGGTAAGAAGCTCAAAATTTTGTGGGATGTATTTTTTCTAACATAAATTACTATGGGAAATATGAGGGAAGGACAGATCAACCTCTTATCTTGAACAAATGATCAACTAATAGAAACATATCAATTTAGATTCTTTATTTCTTAAAGAAATGAAATGTTATTTTTCAATCACATTATACATTCAACACTATTTTGTATTAGTTTGAGATGTACAATATAGTGGCCAGACAATCATGTACTTTACACAGTGATTCTTTGGTATTTCAAGTACCCACCTGGCACTCTACATAGTTATTACAATATTATTGACTATACTCCCCATGCAGTCCTCCACACCCTCAAGACTATTTTGTAACTACCAATTAGTACTTCTTAGTCCCTTCACCTATTTCACCCAGCCCCACAATCCCACTCCTGTCTGGCAACAGTAGGTTCTCTCTATCTTCCATGTTTTCTTTATCCCATATCTCTTTATGTAAACTAATTTCTTTATGTAAATTTTCCTGAAATTCTTTGATTTCTGATCTGTTTATGAACATTATAGTTATTTTTTCATATTAAGATAAGATCTCTTTAGAGTTTTGATTAAATTTATATTACAAGTTAAAATTGTTTGGAAAGATTCCAAATCTGTATATTTTTATTCTTATCCAAAAGCAGTACATGACTTCTAATTTATTGAAATATGCTTTATGGCTTTCAGGAAGTTTGTAGTTTCTTTATGTAGATCTCATATTTATTGCTCATTTTTTTTCTAAGTACCTTATATTTGATACTAGTATATATGGTTGATTCAATTATACTTAAATTATTTAATACTAGTACACAGGAAAGTTATATCTTTGTTTATTTTGTTTACAGCCACCATATTAAATTTTCTTGTTAATTGTAGTAATGTTTTATGTAGATCTCATATTTATTGCTCATTTTTTTCTAAGTACCTTATATTTGATACTAGTATATATGGTTGATTCAATTATACTTAAATTATTTAATACTAGTACACAGGAAAGTTATGTCACTTTGTTTATTTTGTTTACAGCCACCATATTAAATTTTCTTGTTAATTGTAGTAATGTTTTTCTTCATTCTTTTTAATTTTTAGCTATGCAATCATATTATTCATAAAAATGATAATTTTATTTCTTTCCCCATATTGTTACTTTTATTCTTTAATTTACATATTTTTTTTTATTAAATTGTATTGGTTATGTTGCCAGTGGAGGTGGGGTTCTTGAGGAAAAGTATTTCCAAATACCCACTTGGATGAGGTCTGGTGGTAATTTTTATTTGTGATGCAAAAAAAAAAAAAGTCCCATCTCTATCTGTCTCACCGTAGAAAAATAAGGAACAGAAATAAAGTCAATGTCAAGTGATTCTGTGAAATAACCTTTAGTACCAGTTCAACATCTAGCTAGCTTTACTTGTTTTCCCAGCTGCAATCCATGGCTTTGCTGCTGTACAGAGGCTCCTGCCTGGAGCCTTCGGCAACCTGGCTACAAAGGCCACATGTCTATGGAGAGAGAAGGTGCAAATGCACAGGCAAGTGTGGGTCACAAACAAGAGAGAGAAAGCATCTTTGATACATAGAATTATGTATCTCAGGCTTGGGAGGAACCAGAAGCTTTTTCTTTTCCTTTTCTTCTTTTTTAATCTTTATTGTTGAGATTATTACAGATGTCCCTCTTTTTCCCCCCATATCCCCCCTCCATCTGGTTCCTGCCCCACCCCAGGACTTCACTACCCTATTGTCTGTGTCCATAGGTAATGCATATATACATATAAGATCATTGTTTAATCCCTTCCCCCCCCACCCCTTTCCCTCTGAGAATCATTAGTCTGTCCCATTTCCATGCCTCTGATTCTATTTATTTGTAATACATATTTTTATTTATTTCAGAGAGGACGGGAGAGGGAGAGAGAGATAGAAACATCAATGATAAGAGAGAATCACTGATCGGCTGCCTCCTGCACACCCCCCATTGGGGATTGAGCCCACAACTCACACAGGTGTCCTTGAATGGAATTGAACCTGGGACCCTGCAGTCTGAAGGTTGACTCTCTATCCACTGAGCAAAACTGGCCAGGGCTCTGATTCTATTTTATTCACCAGTTCATTCTTTTCATTAGATTTCTTATTCATTTATTTTTATTTTTAGATTCAATTGTTCATAGGCATGTATTTGTTGCCATTTTGTTGTTCATATTTTTATCTTTTTCTTTTCTTCTTCTTATTAAAGAACTAGGGGCCCGGGGCACGAAATTTGTGCACTGGGTGTGTGTGGGGGGGAGTGTCCCTCAGCCTAGCCTGCCCCCTCTCACATACAGGGAAGCCCTCAGGCGTTGACCCCCATCACCCTCCAATCGCAGGATCGGCCCCTTGCCCAGGCCTGACACCTCTGGCCTAGGCGTCCGGCCCGGGCAGCGGGGACCTGCAGTGGCAGCGGGGGGTGCCGCGATCGTGCGGGCTATGCCCCTGCCCCTGCAGGAAGCCTCTGGCTGAGGCGTCCGGCCCGGGCAGTGGGGACCTACAGCTGCAGCAGCCCCGCGATCGTGGGCTTCGCTTTAGGCCCAGTCAAGGGACCCCTAGCTCCTGAGACTGCCAGCTTCAACCGTGCCCAGCTCCCATCGCTGGCTCCACCCCTACTTCCTGCTATCACTGGCCAGGGCGGCAAAGGCACCTGATTCTCTGATCATGGCTGGGGGGCAGGGCAAAAGCGGCCCCAGGGCTGCCTTTGCCCTGCCCCCCAGCTCTTAGCTCCCCCCTGGGTTTCCGATCACTGTCAGTGGCAGGGGGCTTCTTCCTGCTTTCCCTTTCGCCTCCCTGCATTGTGCCTACATATGCAAATTAACCACCATTTTGTTGGCAGTTAACTGCCAATCTTAGTTGGCAGTTAACTGCCAATCTTAGTTGGCAGTTAATTTGCATATAGCCCTGATTAGCCAATGAAAAGGGTATCGTCGTACGCCAATTACCATTTTTCTCTTTTATTAGTATAGATACCCTTCAACATTTCATATAATGCTGGTTTGGTGGTGATGAACTCCTTTAGCTTTTTTTGTCTGTGAAGCCCTTTATCTGACCTTCTACTTTAAAGGATAGCTTTGCTGGGTAGAGTAATCTTGATTGTAGGTCCTTACTATTCATCATTTTGAATATTTGTTTGTGTGTGTGTGCAATTAATTTTATATATATCATTAATAGGTTTGAACTTTGAATATGTCTTGTCATTCCCTTCTGGCCTGCATTGTTTCTGTTGAGAAATCAGCTGACAGTCGTTTGGGCATTCCTTTGTCGGTAACTAATAACTGTTTTTCTCTTGCTGCTTTTAAGATTCTCTCTTTCTCTTTAGCCCTTGGCATTTTAATTATGATGTGTCTTGATGTGGTCCTTTTTGGGTTCCTCTTGTTTGGGACCCTCCATGCATCCTGGACTTGTAGATCTATTTCTTTCGCCAGTTAGGGGGAAGTTTTCTGTCATTTCTTCAAATAGGTTTTCAATATATTGCACTCTCTCTTCTTCTAGCACCCCCATAATATGAATGTTGGTATTCTTGAGGTGGTCCCAGAGGTTCCTTACACTTTCTTCATATTTTTGGATTCTTTTTTCTTTTTGCTCTTCTGGTTGGGTGGTTTTTGCTTCCTCATATTTCAAATTGTTGATATGAGTCTCAGAATCTTCTACTCAGAATCCTTGTATATTATTCTTTATTTCAGTCAGTGTATGCATAATTTCTGACTGGCCCTTTTCCATTTTTTTGGAGGTTTCTAGAAGATTCTTGAGTAACTTTATAACCATCTTTTTTTAACTCTATATCTAGTAGTTTGCTTTCGTCCATTTCTTTTCTTTGTGATGTTTCTTTGTCTACACATTTTGGCTGCTTCCTTGTGTTTGTTTCTATGTATTGGGTAGAGCTGCTATGTCTCCTTGAGTTTGTAGAGTGGCCTTGTGTATTAGGTGCTTTATAGGGCCAAGTGGCTCAGCCTCCCAGTCACCTGAACTAGGTGTACCCCTTTGTGGGCTGTGAGCACATTTTTGTTGTAGTTGAGCCTTGATAGCTGTTGGTGTCACTGGGTGAAATTGACCTCCAGGCCAATTGGCTGTGAGGACCAGCTGTGACTACAGTGGGAGAGCTGTTGTGCAGGAGACACCCCTGTGGAGCACAATTTGCTTCAGTGGGGCTTTGGTGGTCACTGAGTCTACCCTTTGAGTATGTCGCTTTTGGATATATAGAGTTGTAATCTGGTATGGTCTGACACTGACCACTGGGTACATTGGCTCTTGGGTCTCCAGGGAGGTGCAAAGTCAACAACTGCCTGAGGCATCTAGAGGGAGCTACAGAGAGATATGCAGATTTCTCCTCTTTGTATGGGGTTTGGAAGTGCCCAGATGAGGTCCAGCTATGAAGCAAGGCAGGCTGGTGCTGGTGCAGGGTCTTGGGTGTTTTATTAATATTTGGGGCTTCCTGACCCAGCTGCAGCTTGTTTGAGAGATTTTAGCCTGAGCAAGGATAGGCCATTCATGTGAAAAAACCACTGCACACAGCTTGAGAGGAGTTATAAATTGGATGAGGTGGGGTCTTAGGGAATCACCAAAGTGGAGCAAACAGAAATGGCTGCCAGTCAGCCCTGAGACCAGGGAGGTCCCAGCATAGGAACAATGATTCCTGTGAGCACCTCTGCCTGGGAGAAAGCTGTCCCTGAGTTCCTGCCCCATGCCAGACAAAACAGTTCCTCCTCGTATGTGTTTGTGTTCCCCAGAGCCTTGCCCTAGTGCTGAAGCTCAGAGGAAACAGGACCTTGTAAGTTCAGTTCATGTTGCTGGCCTTTTAAGAGGACAAGCGGGGTCTCCAGCAGCCTCTGTGTCACTGGGCCCCAATCCACATGGGCTTTTATAGCTGGCAGTTCTTATTGCCAGTTCTTTACAGCCGGGGCTTCTTTTCCAAGCTCTGGGGCCCTGGGCTGGGGGTCTGGTGTGGGGCTGGGACCCCTTGCTCCTCATGGAAAGACTCCACAGAGACAATCTTCCTCCTGATTAAAAAAGCGGCATACATGGGTACCATCCCAGCCCATTCAATGCCTCCACAACTCCTATTAGTCTCAGTGTGCTTTCTTCTTTACTTCTCTAGGTGACTTCCACTCAGCTAGCTTTCCAGTGGTTCTGGATGATAGTTGTTCTGTATTTTAGTTGTGATTTTTATGTGGTTGTGTGGGAGGCAGTGAGTACAGGCATTTACCTACACCCCCATCTTTTGTCTCCCAGAAACTTTCTCATAATAGCCAATCAGCTTCCCAAAATTTCATGGGCTTCTGATGGGGACCTTTTAAAAAGATTCCCAGGTGATTCTATGTGCAGCCAAGGTTGAGAACCACTGCCCTCACCAATTATCTTTTTCCCAGGTTAAACTGATAAACCTCTTTGGTCAAGCATCTCCATGTGCCATTTTGACTTTATCATGCATATGTTTGCCTCCTCCTTTGCCCTATTCCTTCCCCTAGTGATCTGCATGGAATGGACTGGATGTTCCCTGGGCAGAGTGTGAAGCTATGGCTTTCTGGTGAAGCAAACAGGTCTCTGCTTCCTAGATGAATATGTTCAACGTTTGACCCTACTTTTCTGCCTTTCCCTCATTAATATATAGCTAATGACAGTATTTTTTTATAGTGGCATTGAAGGATAAACAGAATTTCAATAGGTAAAAATGGGGTAGGACATTATAAACAGAAGGAAAATCAAGAACACAAACAATGGAGATAGGAAAACACTTGGAATGCCTGTCAGAATCTAGTTTGGCTATGAAGCTTAACAAAATGACTGAATTGATATCAGTTGCCCTTTACAATTCAAGGAAGACTCTCAGATTTGAATGTTTTCTGATTTGGTTCTCAAGGAAGGCTGTTAAAATGTAGACACCTTGGCTCCACCCTTTGGTAATTAAGATTCAGTCCATCTGGCAATATTAATTTTAACATCACCCTGCATAAGAAAAAGGGAAAGAAGAAAAATATAAACCTATAAATCATGTGGATAAGATCAAGACACTGAGAGATGGGAGATAGGAAAGAACAAACTTACTACTGTTTTTTTTTTTTTAATAAGTGGTAGGAGTAAGGAAGTGAATAGTTACTAAAGTACTTGTTAATTATCAGTACAGATTTCAATAGCCTCTGGAGTTACCCAATACCCATTGGTGTGCCCTGGTCTCCAGGATATGAAATCTTTACAAACAAGGATATCTGAAGAAAGACAGCATGACTGAGAATTATTCACTTGTGATATGAGGTTGAATGTGACTATCTTGGTGTCTCCAAGTAATTAAATGTGTACCACTCAGATAAGAGGAACAAGATGCACTAACTGCTGAAAAGGAAATGTGCTTCAGATCTCAGCAGAAACATTTAGACTCAGCTAAGTGAAAGAATTTCCTGGAACAATGACACCTCTCACAATAACTGCATTGTCTGACCACATAGGTATTTTCTCCCTTCATGAAGTTGGTCTATGGGGGAATCATAGAAGGTGTCAAAGGTAACAGAGGTTGGGAGCCTGATTGGATGTGGTGTCCGGATAGAACACCCCCGCTCTTTACAGTAAAAAAAAAAAAATCTTATAGAGCATTTAGTGGATCAGAACTAGTGAATTTCTTAGACGGTTCAACCAGGCAAAGACTTTCTAAAGTATTTTATTACTATTTTGTAGTCATCTCTTTACCTTGATGCAGATGCTGGGTAGGTTTATTAGAAATACTGTAAGCTAATTGACTGAAAAATTTCAAAAATGAAAAATAAGTTTTAAGATTTACTATGTATACTGATCAGAATCAGGAATAAATTGTTCTCTCTCCTGTCCAATATTTGTGAATACTCATGTATCATAATGGTACCTCCCACACACATTTACACACCTTGTTAAGTTGCCCATAATTTCAGTCTCTTGCAGCACTAAGTCTAATTTTACTTGGCTTACTAAAGTGTTTACCTGACCATAACTGTAAAATAAAGTTTTTTGAGAAAGTAGCTGCCTATGAGCCATGGTTTCTCAGCAGGGCTCCATATCCAAAAATATAGCGTCTACTTGCCACTAACAGACTACCATCAGAAATTAGGTCATTTTATGATATAGAAATTTAAATAATTCATTTTCCTTTATTAAAATACAGAAACACATTTTGATGGGGGAAATTCTAACATCTTCATAGATAATAACATTTTCCTCAGAGAATATCTCAGTAAAATAACACAGAACGCTATACCTGATCTTCATTTGAAACAAGTTTTACCTGGATAGTCAAGCAAACATAAAATTGCTGAAATTGTAATATTTTGGAATTATATAAAAAGTAAAATTTAATGAAGCTTCAGGTTTGGATAACTAAATATTCATAAATAAAAATTATAGTTTCCTATGGGAACTCCAAATGAAATAGTGTCTGACCTGTAGATTGCTAAATTTCAGGCTAAATTCAGGCCCTCAGTTTTATTTTCATTCTCTTATTTTTTCATCTTCCCAAGGAATTTAGTAAAATTAAGAAAGAATAGGATATTTAAGCAAGAAAAATTCTCAAGGAGCCTGGAGTGTTTCTTCAAATGAATATCTCATTCAAAAATGAAAACTCTTCCAGTGTCTGTTATAATATGGATTATTTTCTGAAAAAGAAAAATCTCAAAAAATAGGGTATGCTCTAAAAAAATGCCACCTTCATGCTTATCTTTATCACTCTTAGATAAATGAGTATTTATATTCATCATAGTGCAACTGACTGTTTTTTTTTATGCTTGAAAGTCTTACCAAACATCCCAAGCAAATTTTTCTACTAGAAAATGTTATGTAAACAGAGAGAAAGCATCATCAGGTCTCCCAGGAGGAAGACAGAGGAGTCTTAAGTGAAATGATGTAGTCGGGAGCATTTCAAGGTTACATGCCACGGCGTACTAAATGAAAATACATTGAAATATGGCCAATAGGGAATGACCAACAGAAAAAGTACAGACTTCAGGAGGGTACTCCTGACTTTAAATTCACTTAAGGGAACCAAGATGGCAGCATACCTATACAGTGGAGCCTTGACTTAAGAGCTTAATTAGTTCTGTGACGGAGCTCGTAACTCAAATTACTCGTATATCAAATCAATTTTCACCATTACAATGAATTGAAATGCCATTAATCTGTTCCAGACACACAAAAAAATGAAGTTTTCCAAAATAACTGCAAGCACAAATGCGAGCACAACACTGATGGTTCAACTAAGAGCTAACCGCTTAAAGTGAACGAGTGATGCTGGGCTGATGTTGTGGCGTTCACTGTGACGTTCGCTGCACCAACTAGCGGTGGGGTATCTGAAGCTGGCTCGTAACCCAAATTTTAGCTCACAACTCAAAGCAAAAAATCGGCCGAGAGACAGCTCGTATCTCGAAAAACTCGTTAGTCGGGACACTCGTAAGTCAAGGCCCCACTGTATAGGTAAATGCTTGTACTTGCTGCTTCCCACAACCATATTAAAATTACAACTGAAATACAGAACAACCATCATTCAGAACTACCTGAAAGCTGACTGAATGGAAGTCCTACAACTAGAGAAGTAAAGAAGAAGGCACACTGAGACTGGTAGGAGGAGTGGAGGCATGGAATGGGCTGAACCAACACCTATATGCGAGGAGGGTCATTTCTGTGAGCCTGGAATATTCTATATATACACACACACACACTAAGTGGCCAGATTATTATGACCACCTGACGTTTGTAGGAAAATTAGCCGTGCACTGCATCGTATGGGATATGGAAGCCGAAGGCCTGTTCGAACACCTTTGCTGTCTGCAGTTACCAAGATAAAATGTCTCCAATTCACACAGGAACCCAAGAATTGAACAGTCAAACATTGGAAAAAAGTCATGTAGTCCAATGAACCATGTTTCCAGTTGCATCATGCAGATGGCAGAGTGAGAATTTGGCAGAAACAGCATGAAAGCATGCACCCCACATGCATGAGTACAACCCTTCAAGCTGGGGGGGGCAGTGTTATGGTTTGGGGAATGTTTTCCTGGAATGATTTCGGCCCTTTAATTCGTGTGGAACAACATCTGAATAGCACAACATACCTAAGTATCGTTGCTGATAAGTTTATCCTATCATGTTGATGGAGTATCCCAATGGAGATGGCTTCTTTCAACAAGACAATGTGCCATGCCACGGTGCTCATATTGTGCAGGAGTGGTTTCAAGAACATGAGGGAGACCTTACCTTGCTTAGGTGGCCCCCACAATCACCAGATCTCAATCCAATTGAGCATTTGTGGGATGAAGTTAAAAGAGCCATTAGGCAGCTGGTTCCACAACCATCAAATCTCACAGATCTGGACAGTTCTCTTCATCAGGCATGGTGTCAGATTCCTCGCATCACCTTTCAACATCTCGTGGAGTCAATGCCAAGAATAATTGCAGCAGTATTGGAGGCAAAAAGTGGCCCAATGAAGTACCGATGGGGTGGTCATAATAATCTGGCCACTCACGTTCAAATATATCCCACGTTCAAAGGCTGTTAAATCACATTGTTTACCCATATCTTCACTTCTACTGTCATGGTAAACAACCTGCTTCCCTATTTATAATGGTCTGGCCCTCTAGCAACTTCAGTGTGAAGGTATAGCTAATTTGCCTACAAACTTCAGATGGTCATAATCTGGATACTCAGTGTATATATAATCTTTGCTTCTTAGGCAAATACAGGAAAAACTTTTTTCCTCCTTTACTTTTAGAAATAGGCTTATTTTTCTAATGGGAAATATACTTACATAACATGACCTTGACAGCTCTTAGGAGGCTGGAGAAAGGGTGGGTGTGTATGGGGAGATATCAGGTCCTGGGGTTTGTTCCCAGGACTGTAGCAACTCCCAGGCCTCTAATGGCTTTAGTGTAAAAGTACTATTTTTTTCCTTTACAAGGAGAGTGCTCCCCCACCCCAACCCACTGATGCCGCTTGTGCAACCTATTCAAGGGCACTTATGTAGCTCCAGCCCTTTAGGATAAATACTTGGGGAGTTTAAATAATTGTTTCCAATATTTTTCTCTTTTTGAGTAGACGAATGATATGAAATCCTGTATATAAGGAGAGATCTTAAAAATAGAAAAAACAAACAAACATAGTAAATGAATGAGTACTCACAAAAGGGTGGACTGGGACATTAGCCTTAGAATCTTATTTCACACTAACCCAGTACAGTAAATGGGTTCTGAGTGGCATAAAGTCTAAATAGTAGAGACAGAGGATTCCCTATATTTATAAAATGGCGAAGTGCAAACTAAATCCCCTAAAGCTAAGAGAGCAAGTAAAGAATATTAATCAATAACCAAATTACATTACAGACAGATTAGAACTTCTACTAGCTAAGAGTTTCTAGTGGCTAATGTCTTGAGAGAGAGAGAGCAGGAAGGACCCCAAGATTAAGAGTTCTTGGCAGCTGCTGGGAAGTTCCTATGATCCCTGCCACGTGTTCAACCTGCCACAAGTAGCTGGGGCCTCTAGCAAAGTGAAGTATGTCGCATCTCCAAACAAATTAAACCAAACAACAAAGACACAAAACAACAGTTAACAGAGACACCCTACATACAGTATTTATAGGTGTGCACAACCCACAGACAAGACTTAATAAATCAGAGTCCTTTCTTTGGATCTTTCAGAAGATGTCTTATAGTGACCCAGGACTTACAGCTAGAATGCAGCCCAGAGGGCTCCCGGGTGTGGTGGCTAGTGAACACCCATAAACAGCCTGTTGTTCACAGATTTTATCATATTCTGCTCTCCATAATAGATATTGACTGGCATCCAGAGTTGTTTTGGCCAAAATCTGCCAGTCCCAAAGAGTCATGTGATAATTTTCAGACAAGGAATTAAGGAGTCCTTTTGTAAATGGACTGTTAGCTCCATTTTCTCTAACACTTGTCCTTATTTTTTTAAAGGTATTAAAGGAGAGAGACTCATAAACTCTATTACCTTGTTGATCTTGAATAACTGGGCAAGCTAAAAGCTCTCCTTCTAACATGGCTTGCCTGACACAGGACCCCATAACTGAGGATCTAGTTGATGAGCCGTCCCACACTGGAGGCAGAGGATCAGGAAATATTTCCTCCAGAGGCGGGCTTTAGGTATTACAGGCTCCACAGGCTCTGCTTCAGGAGGAGGGGGTGGTAGTAAATCCTCCTGTTGCTCTGTAGGCTTTTGATTTTCAATATGAAGTGGGCATAATGCAGCTCGAACAAGAGCCCACATAGTTAATGATGATGAGGGCACTCGTTTCCCTGGGCCTGATTTCTCTTTAGATTCCTGCCCACTTGTTCCCAGAGATTAAGGTCTAGCGTTCCAGCATCAGGAAACCAAGGATTATAAATTATAACAATTTTAATAAGCTTTTCAGTTCTTCTGTAACAGAGGCACCACCTACTTTTAATAACTGTTTCAGCACTGATATATTGCTGCTGTTCTGTGGACAACTGTTGTCCCATTATGAAATCTTAGCTGAGAAAGAATTCCCTCAAACTTGAGAATCCCAAATGGATTCCAATGACTTACTGTGCAGTTGCTTTCATTTTCTTCCTCTTCATTTTTGAGGGTTCCACCGCGTTTCATTGCATTCCTGGCTTCCTCACACAGGGCACCAGGTGCCGGGGCTGACCAGCAGACCCTGAGTGAGAGATGAATAGATTACTCTGACACATGTTTCTGTGAAAGAGAGGGCTAAGGGGCTGTTTTGCTTTAGGAGCAAAAAACCATGTTTGCCTGCCTTCTTAGGCTTTTATTGTCACAACAACTTGAATTGAAATTAACCTCTAGATACAATCAGCAGGGTAAGTATACTTGAGAAAGCATATGCTTCTACAAGGTCGAGTCTAAAAGACCAAACAGAGATTCTAGCAAAACACCAGGGGATCAGACTTGTTTGGAAAAGTCAAGGTAGGGGCTGCTGCTTTCGGCAAGTCTCCCTAAAGGCCACCAATATTTTGGAGAATCCACCTTATAGACATCTAACCAAGTCCTGTGCTTCCCCACATATATGTATACTAGAGGTCTGGCGCAAGAAATCCTGCACAGGTTCAGTTCCTAGTCCTAGCCTGCTATCAGGGCCATCTTCCCCAGCTGCCAGCAGCTTCCCCACCCCCCACTGCCACCCACCTGGGTTCTCAGTTTGCATTAGGCGATGGGAGCCTGATGACTGGGGGGAAGGGACTGAGAGGTCGCCTACTTGTGATACCAAAGCCCCCACTGCGGGTCACCCTGTGTGTGTGGGGTGACAGGTGGGGCAGGGGCCTTGGCCTGCCACCACCTGAATCCCCTGCCACCCACTCCAGTTCCCTGTTCACCATCGGGCAATCAGAGCCTGAAGGCTTGGGGGAGAGACCAAGAGGTCGGCCATTCTTCCCGCTCACCAGTCCCACCCCCGCCACCACCAACCCTGGTTCCCCATACACTATCAGGCAGTGGGAGCCTGCTGGCCGGGGGAGGAACCGAGAGGTCAGCCATTCCTGCTTGCTCGCCGGCCCCACCCCTGCCACAGTTTGCTGTCTGTGCGTGGGGTGACCGGAAGGGCAGGGGCCTTGGCCTGGCACCACCTGCATCCCCTGCCACCCAACCCTGGGTCCCCAGGTGATGGGAGCCTGTTGGCCAGGGAAAGGGACCAAGAGGTGGTCAGTGCACTTCCTAGTGACTGATTAAAGGGTCGTTCTGGTCGTTTTGCCCTTATGATCACTGGGCTTTTATTATATAGGCTATTCCAGGCTCCACTCTGAGGCAGTAGAATGAGCAAATTCTGTTTGTGGTGGGAAAAAGTTAATTTAAACACTAAGCCACTCAGTTTGGCTGGAGTGCTGGGCATGTTAGGGGAGTAGTAGATGACACTGTATTTAAGGAAGCCACTGAATGCCAGATTATGTACTTTGTGATTTGTTGGACAATAAGGAGCCATTAATGTTTTTTAAAGAGTTTGTCTTAGAAAAATATTATATCTAACAGCATTACGTAGAGTGAAGTAGAAAAAGATGGGGTAGGGAGACAAATTAAGTAATAAGGGCCTGAACTAGAGTATAAACAATGAAAAATGTTTAATTCTCACCCAAGGATCAAGAATATGGTGATTGATTTTGATTTTAGAGATACAGGGAGGGAGGGAGAGAGAGAGAGAGAGAGAGAGAGAGAGAGAGAGAGAGAATTGATCCTATACACATACCAACTCAGGATCAAACACATCACATAGGCATGTGCCCTGACCTCTGGAAGATGCTCCAACCAACTAAGCCCTCCAGCCAGGGCTAAACAATGAAACTTTAAAAAGTGAAATTATCATGAGAAATAAAAGTTACAGAAAATAGTAACAATAAGTATAATAACTAATGTTTATTGAGCACTTATTATGTACACTATGCTAAATGAATTGCATAAGCAGCTCAATTAATTCTCAAATTGACTAAAAGTTAGATACTATGATAAATTTCATTTTACCAATGAGAAAATTAAGGATCAGAGAGATTTAGTGATATACCCAGGGTCACGCAGCTATTGATTAAAACAGCAAGAATTTAACACAGGTTATTCTGACTCCTAAACATACATTTTCCTCCATATACTAGTAGTATGTTATCGCCTCCACTGGAACTTATTTGGAAGTGGAGAATAAGTGACAAAGAGTTGAGGTCTTGAGACTTTGACAGGATCTGGAAAATTGTGGTTAACTTAATAGCAATAAGGAAGTCTAGAGCAGAATCTGGCTTGCAGTTTTGAGATATGATGATTTTTGTTTGTTATGCTGATTTTTGTAGCCAAATAATTTGTACTCACTGAAATTATTTCATTTAACAAATACTGAGCACTTACTTTATCTTGGACATTCCTTGGTTCTGGTATACAGTAAGTAAACAAAACATGCAAGAATCCCTGTGCTTATACACTTAAAATTTTACAGGGAAAAATAAATATAAATAAGATGAATAAGTCAAAACATAGAATATGTTACTTATGATTTATAATAGATAAAATAAATATTACTAAAAGGTTATGAAGAATGCTGGAAGAGAGCTACAGTTTTTTAAGTAGGAAGATCAAGGAAAGATGCAAATTGGGTAAATATCTAAAGGAAGTAAGAGAGTAAAACAAGAAAATAATTTGGCTAAAGTGTTTTAGGCACCAGGAGCTGCCAATACAAAGTGTTTTGTTTTGGTTTTGTTTTTGTTTTTTAATATATTTTTATTTATTTCAGTGGCCCCTAAATAATGGCTCAAGGACAAATGCTGGGTTGGCTGTATTTAAATCTATATGGGGGAGATTTTTTAAAATGTTGAATTTTGGGCCCTGCATATTGACTCAGAATCTCTGAAGGAGACACCAAGAAAGCTATGGAAAGCTGTATTTTTAAAAATGTCCTCAAATGAGTCTGATGATTGGTGAGGTTTGTGAAGCAAAGGTCTAAATTAGAGCCTCTCAAATGCTATTACATAAAAGAATGACCTGTAGTTATTGTTAAACTGTAGATCATGACTCAGCAGGTATGGGGGGAGGGACAGGAGAGTCTTTTATATTTCTAACAAGCTCTCAAGAAATGCTGGTTCAGGATCACATTTTGAATAGCAAAGGGCTAGATTGCCTCTGAGAATTCTTCTAGTTATACTTTGATGTGCTTATCGAAACAGTGGACTATCACCCTCACTCACATCAGAACTTCCTACTCAAACAGATTTTTCTACACATGGGCTTTGTTTTCCTTTTCTTTCTTTTTGTTTGCAAAAAGTGCAAGACAATAATATTTTTTTCTTCACTTGCAGCTCTGCCTTATCCACATTGATCATCTCTGAAGAGTTGCATACCCACTGAGTACTAAAGCAAACCTTTCTTCTATGTGAGCCATAAAAAGAAAACCTGACAAACACCTGTAAAGTGACGGCTATCATCATATGGGAATTAGAAGAACTGCTACATGAAATATTAATGATTGAAATGGGAAATAATCAGCTGTTGTGATGTCCCAGAAGGCCTTATAACAGAGTAAACAAAAGGGGAAAATTATAACAGCTTGTTATCTGTGCTTTCACACTTAGACTTCCATGTTATTACTGTAGACAAATCCAAAGCAAACATGCAGATAGTTCTTTGAAAATCATGTGTAGAGGTTCATACCTTTACAGTAAGGAGGAGGTTATTTTATTGTCAGTCTCTTTAACCCATTGATGGTTAATCTTTAAGAAAGAGCAGTAGTTGATTGTAAATTTAGGTTTTGAGCTACCATTTGGCAAATAAACTTTCTCTGAGAAGAAAAATGCCTGCTAATAACACATGTGATGGGCCAGATGGATACAATACAGATTTTCGATACTTTATCTATGCAGTGACATACACTGTCATTCTTGTGCCAGGTCTCATAGGAAACATATTAGCCTTGTGGATATTTTATGGCTATATGAAAGAAACCAAACGAGCAGTGATATTCATGATAAACTTAGCCATTGCTGACTTACTACAAGTTCTCTCCCTGCCACTGAGGATCTTTTATTACTTGAATCATGACTGGCCATTTGGGCATGGTCTCTGCATGTTCTGTTTCTACCTGAAGTATGTCAACATGTATGCAAGCATCTATTTTTTGGTCTGCATCAGTGTGCGACGATTTTGGTTTCTCATGTACCCCTTTCGCTTCCATGACTGCAAACAGAAATATGACCTATACATAAGCATTGCTGGATGGCTGATCATCTGCCTTGCCTGTCTGCTCTTTCCTCTCCTGAGAATAAGTGATGACACCCCAGGCAACAGAACCAAATGCTTTGTAGATCTTCCTACCAGGGATGTCAGTCTGGCCCAGTCTGTTGCCATGGTGACCATTGGCGAGTTGATTGGGTTTGTTACTCCTCTTCTGATTGTCCTATATTGCACCTGGAAGGCTGTTTTATCACTGCAAGATAAATATCCTGTGGCCCAAGACCTTGGAGAAAAAAAGAAAGCCTTGAAGATGATTCTAACCTGTGCAGGAGTGTTTTTAATTTGCTTTGCACCTTATCACTTCAGTTTTCCTTTAGATTTCTTGGTCAAGTCCAATGAAATTCAAAGCTGCTTAGCCAGAAGGGTGATTCTGATATTTCATTCTGTTGCCTTGTGTCTTGCTAGTCTGAATTCTTGCCTTGACCCAATCATATATTACTTCACCACTAATGAGTTCAGAAGACGGCTTTCAAGACAAGATTTGCAAGATAGCATCCAACTCCATGTGAAATCCTCTGTGAGCCAACATACTACTTCTACCCTGACAACTGAATTATGCTAAATGAATGTGACCTGAAATGAATATATAATTATATATTCAGAATATCAGAATACATTTCTAATACTCCAAGCTACTGGGAAGTAATCAGCAGAGGCACTAAGAACTTTTTAGTTATACTCTGTCTTACCTTTATAAGAAATTCATATCTTTATAACAGAACCTATTTAGAGCATTATACTCTACCATCATTAATGTTGACATGTCCATGTAGTAATTTGTCACTAAGTCTTTAAGAATTGAACTATAAAATTTCAGTGACAACTTATACACATATTCTCTCAATTAGAGTCAGCAGGTTTATCTATGAACCTCAAACACAAAGAGGTGATTACCTTGGTGTCATCATAAGCACTTAGTTTGGACACTGAGTACTTAGAGTCAGTGTAGTTATCTACAGGATGTCCCAAAAATGTATATATACTTTAACAGCTGATTTGTCTTTAAAATGAAATGCATTTTAATAAACACTGCCTTTATAATTATTCACAGTGAATGTATACATTTATGGGATACCCTATATTTATACTGGTAATTTCAGTTTATATTCCAATATTGTATTTTGGTTATATATTAAGTATGATGGTCCATATATTATTCTGTGAAAATAAAGTGCTATAAACATTGGATCATTTCTATCTCCTGTGTATGATTACACTCTAGCATTTGAAGACTCAAATAGCTATTCCCTTCATTTTGGTGTCAATATGAAACATCATCTGTCACACCTGTTCATAGAATGAAAATCTGAACTTGGGTCTTTGGTATGTTAAAAGTAAGGGCAAGAAACATTCAAATAAAATAACTTTCTATTACTATATAAGCTTCCATATTGCATCTACTCAGGGAAGATAGCTTGCCAAAGTTCAGGAGACAGCAAGATAGGTGGTAATTACAGATATTTTTATAACTATTTACAAAGAACATCTGGAGATTAATAAACCTGCCTAGTAAGAGAGTGTCCACTATGCTTCCAGAGTGATGTTGAGGTACCTCTGATAGGTTACTATATTTTCTGAGCCTATGGAAGAAGTAGGGTACTAATTAATCACTAAGCTTAGGCCAGAACAAGAAGATGAAGTAGATTTGGGTACACCTCTTAACACTTCACCACATTGTATTTCTTACTTTAAGATAGTTGGCAACTGTTAAGCCACATTCACATGCCAGAGTAGGGTTTGGAAGCAGCCAGGCATGTGGATTCTAGTCTTCAGTAATTTGTCTGATCCAGCTTTGCCTCAGACATACCATTCTGAGGTCTATACAGGTTACCTCCCTTCAGCTAGAGAAGTCAACTCTTTCACCTTTAAAAAAAGTGCATAAGATTAATTTTAACACCATTGGACACCCATTACAATGCCTTGCCTGCTACCTGTTTGGTATAATATTCAGGAAGTAAATGCAGGATATGAATAGTAATTAAACCTGAGGTCTAAATATTACAATACTTGCAAAAACTTCTAAATTTAAAAAATGCTCAACTCAAAATATGTATGATACTAGTATGTTTGGTGGGGGGAACTAGTGGAATCAAAATTAATTATAATATCTGAAATGAATAGAAAATTTTCTAATGTTTTATCTGGACAAGTGTTAATTTTGTTTGTACTTTGTTATTAAAATAATACCCTATTAGAAGACTGACTTTGTGCTGCTAGCTGCAGTGTATTTATTTAACTCCTAATTATTAATTGTATTGTACATTTTTATGTGTTAAATAAGTGTTAAATTGTCTTTTTAAAAAAGGGTAACTATAACTATGTCTGGTTTGTCTACCTTAAAGTGATTTATTTTTGTATATAATTCAGTGTTGTAATGGGATTACAAGTAAGAATTTGTGGGTACTTATAAAGGAAGAATGTTTTCTATACGAAATGTGTTGACTATTTTCTACATAAGCATGGATTATACTTCTTATTGTTATTTGGTGAGACAAATGATCTAATTATTAACATATGAATCTCACTTTGAACATTTCTTTTCTTTTTTTTTTTAAGGGAACAAAATGCTCACCAAGAGTTTCCCGTGGTTACTCTTGAGTAACTGGACCCCAAACTGTGTGCATCAATCTGGAGATTTTATAATTGTTCAAAAGAGTGAAACAAAAAGCATAAATTGTTTTTCACATAGGCTTCAAAAATTGTTTTCACATAGCCTTCTAAAGCCAACAAAACCAATTTTTAAAAATAATTATTTATTGTTTGAAAGTATTACATATGTCCCCCTTTTTCCTCCCATTGACTCCTCCAGCCTTCCCCGCCCCCACCCCCCCGCCCCAGGCCTTCAGCACCATATTGTCTATGTCCATGGGTTATGCATATATGCATACAAAGTCTTTGGTTGATTACCTCCTCCCCACCCATCATCCCCCCACCTTCCCTCTGAGATTCTGCACTCAGTTCCATGCTTTCACGTCTCTGGATCCACTCTATTCATTAGTTTATTTTGTTACTTAGATTTCACATATGAGTGTGATCATGTTATACTTGCCGTTCTCTGACTGACTTATTTCACTTAGCATGGTACTCTCCAGATCCATCCATGCTGTCTCAAAGGGTAAGAGATTCTTCTTTTTTATCACTGCATAGTATTCCATGGTATAAATGTACCACAACTTTTTTATCTGCTCATTTACTGATGGGCACTTGGGCTATTTCCAGATCTTAGTTATTGTAAATTGTGCTGCTATGAACATAGAGATGAATACATTCTTTCTGATTGATGCTTCGGGTTTCTTAGGACATATTCCTAGAAGTGGGATCACTGTCAAATGGCAGTTCCATATTTAATTTTTTGAGGCAACTCCATACTATTTTTCATAATGGAAGCACCAGTCTGAATTCACACCAGCAGTATAATAGGGTCCCCTTTTCTCCACAGGCTCTCCAGCACTTGTCATTTGTTGATTTGTTGATGGTAGTCATTCTGACAGGTGTGAGATGGTACCTCATTGTCATTTTGATTTGCATCTTTTGGATGATTAGAGACCTTGAGCATTTTTTCATATGTCTCTTGGCCATCTGTATGTCCTCTTTGGAGAAGTGTCTATTTGCCCATTGTTTAATTGGATTGTTTGTCTTCCTTTTGTTAAGTTGCATGAGTTCTTTATGTATTTTGGATATTAACCCTTTATGAAATGTATCATTGCCAAATATGTTCTCCCATACAGTGGACTTTCTTTTCATTTTGTTGATGGTTTATTTTGCTTTGCAGAAGCTTTATATTTTGATGTAGTCCCATTTATTTATTTTCTCCTTAGCTTACTTTGCCTTAGGAGATGTATCTGTAAACATATTGCTACAGGAGATGTCTGAGATATTGCTACCTGTAGTTTCTTCTAGGATTTTTATGGTTTCACAACTTACATTTATGTCTTTTATCTATTTTGAGTTTATTCTTGTAAATGGTGTAAGTTGGTTTCTAGTTTCTTTTTTTGCCTGCATGTATCCCATCAATTTTCCTAACACCATTTATTGAAGAAACTGGCTTCACTCCACAGTATGGTCTTTCTTCCTATGTCAAATATTAATTGAGCATAATGTCTCAGGTTGATTTCTGGGTTCTCTGTTCTGTTCCACGGGTCGATATGCCTGTTCTTGTGCCAGTACCAGGCTGTTTTGATTACAGTGGCTCTGTAGTGTAGCTCGAAATCTGGTATTGTGATTCCTCCAACTTTGTTTTTCTTTCTCAAAGTTGCTGCAGCTATTTGGGGTCTTTTTTTATTACATATAAATTTTTGGAGTATTTATTCTAGCTCTGTGAAATATACTGTTGGTATTTTAATAGGTGGTACATTGAATCTGTGGATTGTCTTAGGTGGTATGGACATATTAATAATGTTGATTCTACCAATCCATGAACACAGTATATTATTCCACTAGTTTATATCTTCTTCTATCTCTTTTTTAATGTCCTGTAGTTTTCCTTGTACCTTTTGCCTCCTTGGTTAAGTTTGTTCCTAAGTATCTTAATTTTTTTGTTGCAGTGGTAAATGGGATTGTTTTATTTAGCTTCTCTCTCTGATAATTCATTATTGGTGTATAAAAAAGCCATACATTTTTGGGTGTTGATTTTGAATCCTGCTAAACTGCTAAATTCATTTATTAAACCTAGTAGTTTTTTGATGGTGTCTTTAGAGTTTTCTATTGTCAATATCATGTCATCTGTGAAGAATGAGAGTTTTACTTTCTCCTTTCCATTTTGGATGCCCTTTATTTCTTCTTCTAGAGATCACTGTGGCTAGGACTTCCAGTACAATGTTGAATAAGAGTGGTGAAGCAGACATCCCTGCCTTGATCCTATTCATAGGGGAAATGCTTTTAGTTTTTTACCCATTGAGTATGATGTTGGCTGTAGGTTTGTCATATATGAACTTTATCATGTTGATATATGCTCCCTCTAGTCCCAGTCTGCTGAGATTTTTTTTTAAAAATCAAAAAATGGATATTGGACTTTGTCAAAAGCTTTTTCTGCATTGGTTGATATGATCATGTGATTTTAGTCTTTCAATTTGTTTATGTGATGTATCACATTATTGATTAGCAAATATTGTACCAGCTTTGCATCCCTGGAATAAATCCACTTGGTCATGGTGTATGATATTTTTTAATATATTGCTGGATGCTATTTGCTAATAATTTGCTGAGGATTATAGCATCTATGTTCATCAGGGATATTGGCCTGTATTTCTCTTTCTTTGTAGTGTCTTTATCTGGTTTTGCAATTAGGATAATGCTGTCCTCATAAAAAGAGTTTGAAAGTGTTCCTTACTCTTGGATTTTTTGAAATAGTTTGAGGAGTATAGGTTTTAGTTCTTCTTTGAATGTTTGGTAAAACTCCCCTGTGAAGCCATCCAGACTTGGTGGGAGTTATGTTTTGTGGGAGTTTTGGTTTTTTTTTTAATACTGCTTCTTTTATATTAGTTGTTATTGGCCTATTCAGGTTTTCTGATTCCTCCTGATTCAGTTTTGGGAGATTGTATTTTTCTAGGAATTTGTCATTTCACCCATATTGTCCAGCTTGTTGGCATATCGTTGTTCATAGTATTTTCTTACAATCCTTTCTATTTCTGTGGTGTCAGTGGTTACTTCTCCACTTTCTTTTATGATGTTACTTATTTGGGTCCTCTCTCTTTGTTTCTTGATGAGTATGCCTAACAGTTTATCTATTTTGTTATCCTTTCAAAGAATCAGCTCTTCGTTTCATTGATATTTTTTGTATTACTTTTTAGTCTCTCTGTTATTTATTTCTGCTCTAATCTTTATTATTTTCTTCCTTCTACTTACTCTGGGCTTTTGTTGCTGTTATATTTCTAGTTCTTTAATTTATAGGGTTAAATAGTTTATTGCTGATTTTTCTTGTTTATTGAGGTAAGCCTGTAGTGCTATGAACTTCCCTCATAGGACTGATTTTGCTGTGTCCCAGAGATTTTGGGTCGTTATGTATTCATTTTCATTTATTTCCAGGAAGTTTTTTATTTATTTCTTGATATCATTGGTATCCCATTCATTGTTTAATAACATAGCAATTATTCTCCATGTATATCAATGTTTTGGAGTGTTTTTAATGTAGTTGATTTCTAATTTCATTCCAATGTGATCTGAGAAGGTGCTTGAAATGATTTCAATCTTCTGGAACTTGTAGAGACTTCTTTTGTGTCCTAACATGTGGTCTATCTTTGTGAATGATCCATATGCACTTGAAAAGAATGTATATTCTGCTGTGTTGGGGTGAAATGTTCTATAAATGTCAATTAAATCCATCTGATCCAGTGTGTCCTTTAGAATCTCTGTTTCCTTATTAAGTTTTTGTCTGGAAGTTCTATCCAGTGAAGTCAAAAGGGTGATAAAGTCCACTATTATGACTGTATTGTTGTCCATCTCTTTGTTAAATTCCTCTAGAAGTTTTTTTTTTAAATATATTTAGGTGCTCCTATATTGGGTGCACATATGTTTATCAGGGTTATATCCTCTTGTTAGATTGATCCCTTAAGTATGATGTAATGACCTTTGTTGTCTCTTGTGATGGCCTTCATTTTAAAGTCTATTTTGTTGATATGAGTATTGCTATTCCAACTTTTATTCCCTTTTCCATTTGCATGGAAATATTTTTCCCATCCCTTCACTCTCATCCTGTGTGTGTATTTTGTTCTGGCAGCATATAGTTGGCCCATGTTTTTGTATCCATTCAGCTACCCTATACCTTTTGATTGGAGCATTTATTAAATTTACATTTAGGGTTATTATTGATAAGTACTTATTTATTACCATTTTAATTCTGTATGCTTAGATTTCTCTCTCTGTTTCTTCTCATTACAGAAGTCCCTTTAGCATTTCTTGTAATGCTGGCTTGGTGTTCATGTACTCCTTTAGCCTTTTGTTTCTTTTCCTTTCTCCCTTCCTTCCTTCCTTCCTTCCTTCCTTCCTTCCTTCCTTCCTTCCTTCCTTCCTTCCTTCCTTCCTTCCTTCCTTCCTTCCTTTCATTCTTTTTTCCTTTCTTTCTTTCTTTCTTTCTTTCTTTCTTTCTTTCTTTCTTTCTTTCTTTTTTTTTTTTGTCTTGGAAGCTATTTATTTGACTGTCTATTTTGAATGATGGCCTTGCTGGATATGGTAATCTGGGTCTCAGATCTTTGCTCTTCATTACCTTGAGAACTTCATGCCATTCCCATCTGGCCTATAGAGTTTCTGATGAGAAATCAGAAACTTATGGAAGCTTATGGAAACTCCTTTGTAGGTAACAGTTTTCTCTTGCTGCCTTTAAGATTCTCTCTTTGTCTTTAATTTTTGGCATTTTAATTATGATGTGTCTGGGCTTGGGCCTGTTTTGGTTCTTCTTGCTTGGGGTTCTCTGTGCATCCTGAATTTGTGTGACTTTTTCCTTTACCAGGTAGGGAAGTTTTCTGCCATTATTTCTTCAAACACATTTTCTATCCCTTTCTCCCTTTCTGCCTTTTCTGGCACACCTGCTATTATAATATTGTTATACTTCACATTGTTCCACAGTTCCCTTAAACTGTCCTCCTGTTTTTTAATTGTTTTTTGTTGTTGTTGTTGTTGTTCTCTGATTGAGTTATTTTTTTAACCCTGTCTAGTAATTCACTGATTACATCCTCAGCTTCCCATAATCTGCTGTGTATTCCTTCCAGTGTGTTATTTATTTGTGTTATGTCATTCTTTATTTCTGACTTTTCCTTTCTTAGAGTTACTATATCTTTTTTCATGCTGTTGAGCATCTTTACTATCATTACTCTGAACTCTGTTTCAGATAAATTTCTTATCTCTGCTTCATTTATGTCTTCTGGAGAATTCTCTAGTTCTTTAATTTGGGGGTTGTCTCTTTGTCTCCTCATTTTGGCTGTCTGTTTGGGTTTGTTACTATGTATTAGGTAGACCCTCTGTGCCTCTCAATCTTTAGTGCAGGGCAGTGTCAAATGCTGTTTTTGACTAATTTGATCAGTCAAAGACTTAAAGCCTCCAGAGACTGCCTCTGCCTACAGACTGATAGGATTCCAACTTGAGTGGCCCCAGGCAATCATCCTCAGGTGTGGGGAGAGTTTTATTTTTTTCCACAGTGTGGGGAAATTGCTTCTGCCTAGAGGCTAATTGTTATTTTTAGTCTCTTAAGTCGCCTCAGGGCAAGATGTTTTCTGATAAGGTGTGTAAACTGTCTTCCCCCTTCCAGGGAAGGTCACCTGTATAGCAAATGTCTGTGTGAGGGAGATGTTCTCCACTGCATGAGGGAATGGCTCAGCACAGGAAATTGGGGGTGTCTACCTTCCATGTTCTAATTCCTGAGTCCCCAATCCTGGCTTCTGCTCACACAGCTCTAGTCCACTCTGCCCTCCTTCTGCTGGAGCACAAGGTGGGTGGCTCCACACAGAATTTTGTGCCTTGGCCCTTTAAGAGGGTGCCTGAATTTTTAGCTGTCAGTTCCTGGCAGACAGCAACCCCCACTGCTTTTCACAGCCATATGTTATGTGGATACTTCTCAGTTTTTGGTGCTCTCTGCTGTGGGGTCCAGCTTGGGAATTATATCCCAGAGTTCTCAGTGGCAACCCCCCATAGCTGAGATATCTCTCTGGAACTTCAGTTGCTGTCTGTGGGCACCTGGCCAGCCCTTTCATGCCTCTGCCCCTCCTACCAGTCTCTATGTGGTCTCCACTTTCAGTCCTCAGGTATCAGGGTGCTCTCCTGTGAGTCTTCCATTGATTATTCAGTAAGTTTTTCTGTATTTTAGTTGTAATTCCAGTTTGTTCCTGGGATCATGTCCGTGCAGCATCCACTTTCTCTACCACCATTTTTTGGAACATATCTTTTCTAAAGGGGAGAGGAAATATTTCCAGGAGATTATTAAACTTTTTACAGAAATGGTTTAGGCTAGAGTCCACTTAGTAGGCAGCCCAGAAGCCCTGACCAATAATTTTTATCATTCAAGGCGAGCAAAAATCTCCATATTCTTATGCTGCTTAACTAGGACCGGCCTTACTCCCCAGGCCTATCTATCTAAGTTTCTATTCAGTGCTGTGATTTTCTTTTTTTAAAAATATATATTATTGATTTTTTACAGAGAGGGAGAGGAATAGAGAGTTAGAAACATCAATGAGAGAGAAACTTCGATCAGCTGCCTCCTGCACACCCCCTACTGGGGAGGTGCCCGCACCAAGGTACATGCCCTTGACCGGAATCGAACCTGGGACCCTTGAGTCCCCAGGCTGATGCTCTATCCACTGAACCAAACTGGTTAAGGCATTGTGATTTTCTTTATCTACCCCTCCTCCCTATCAATCTGTTTTATCTTCTGTTTCATTCCTTTGTTATTCAAATCAGTAATCTGATCAATTTACTCACACTAATGTGTTAATGATTCATGTTAGCATAATATTAATTTTCCCAAGGATATCTAAATTTTAGGCTTTAAGATTAAACCTTAACTCAAATAATTAATCCCTAACTTTTAATGGAGGAAATAAAGACACTGAAGCAGACTGGAGGATAAAATATTTTGAAGAAGTGGGTTTTACAACAGTGTTTTGCAGTATATATATCCTATATAATAAAGAGTGAATAAGCAAATTGACTGTCACTTTGCCACAAAGATGGCAGCACCCACAGTGGAGGTGGGGTTTCTGTAACACAAGATGGCTGCAGCCACAGCGGAGGGGGGGTTTCTGTAACACAAGATGGCTGCACCCACAACGAAGGCCAAGTTCCCATAACGAGCCTTAGCAAGCAATTAGCAGGGACCTGAGGCTGTGCCCGCCCCCCAATATGGGGCTTGACAGGGGACCTCAGGCCATTCCCCCCACCTTGGAGGTGGACTGGGGGGACCTCAGGCCATGCCCCCTGCCTTGTTGCCAGGCTGGGGGACCTCAGGCCACGACCCCTGCCCTGGAACCGGACCAGGGGACCTGAGGCCGCACCCCTGCCCCAGCGCCAGGCCTGGGGACCTGAGGCTGTTCCCCCCACCTGGAAGGCCTTGACAGGGGACCTCAAGGTGTGCCCCTGCCCTGGTGCTGGGCCAGGAGACCTCAAGCTGCTCCTCCCACCCTGGTGCCAGGCCGGAGGACGTTAGGCAGCACTCTCTACCCCAGCGCCAAGCCAGGGGACCTCAAGCCGCAACTCTGCCAAGGCACTGGGCCAGGGGACCTGAGGCCATGCCCCCCCCCCCCGCCGCCTGGTGGGGCTTGACAGGGGACCTCAAGGTGTGCCCAACTGCCCCAGTACTGGGCCAGGAGACCTCAGGCTGACCCCCTTGCCCCAGGCTGGGAGACCTCAGGCCACATCCCCCACCCAGTGGGGCTTGACAAGGGACCTTAGGCTGTGCCCCCCATCCTGGTGGGGCATGACAGAGGATCTCCGGCCGTGTCCCCTATGTGGTGGGGCTTGATGGGGCACCTCAAGGTGTGACCCCCTGGCCCGGGCTGGGGGACCTCAGGCCGTACCTCCACCCTGGTGCTGGGCCAGGGGACCTGAGGATGAACTCCCCACCTGGCGGGGCTTGACAAGGGTGAGACTGGCTGGGTCTGGATCTAGCCCAATGGGTGGGGGCTGGCCAGGTCTGGGTCTCACGCTGTTTTGAGCACACATGGGTGGGCAGGGTCTTGACTCTGGGTCTGGTGGTGTACCCCAGTCTCTGACAGGAGGAAGATTTTCATATACATTTTACTAATTTTCTTTCATCTCTGACACTTATATTATAGAGAAAGGGCAAATAGCAATATGAAAATATTCCCTCTAATTAATCCCCTTTTAATGTGCACAAATTTCATGCACCAGGCCACTAGTATATATATATATATATATATATATATATATATATATATATATATATATATATATATATATATATATTCACCTAATTGGCTTACCTTAATGGAGATGCCACATTCTAAGACATATACCTACAAGTATGGCTATCAGTTCGGATATCTGCTTTCTTTTTTACTTTTACCCTTCCAACTCTGAACCTGATTTTCAGGGGGAAAAAATCTAAACTAGGAGAGAAGTACTGCGCAGCTGCTATCTAAACAGCTTCCTCTCTGAGCTTCTCCTTTCCTTAGAGAATATTTTCTTCAAACCTCCCATTTATCACTCTCTGGATTCAATAAAATCAGGGTGCAAAAAGTAAACACCCTTAACTACAATAATATATAATTCATGATAAATAAGCACAAACTTTCTATATAAAGTTATTTGAGTTTAATTCCAAGATATATACATAATTATTCCAAAACAGAATTTGAATATAGAGGGTTCCCATGTTATTATTATTCTCATTATTGTTATTGTTTTATTCAAATGTTTTATATGTTTTCATTTTCACTCAGTTAAGCAGCTAATTTTATTAACCCGTAATTCCATGAAAAGAGCCATCTGCCATAGGAACAACAAATCAAGCTACCATGGTTTGAATGAGTGCAGAAGTGGAACTCTTGTTCAACTTCATTTTTATTTTATCAATTTGTTTTTGCTCCCAAGACACTGTGAAAATGTTGCACCTGGGATGTATTTATGTCTATAATTTATAGTATACATTTTAATAATAAAGATGGCCTCTGTAATTACATAGAACTTTTCTGTCTCCAGAAGTCACTTTTTAAGCAAAACTGATACACATATCTTTGTCAGTGTTCACACACATGGATAAGAATACCATGAGGCTCTACTCTCCTTTTCTCTCCCTGAAGAGGTGCATGATTTCTTCCAATGAAATATGAGCCATTTCTCCCCATCCTATCCCACTCCTTATCTATTCCTCCCATAAATTCTTTAGCATGCATACCCTCCCATCACATTTTGACCAAGTTTATATGGATGACTTAAAGCCCTATATTTGCTAGAGTATACAATCTTTGGATAGGAAAGGAAATGAGGTGACAGAGGAAATGATTTTCTTTAGTCTTAAAGGTTGTTAAGAACTGATCATCTGATTTTTATTGTGCATTGGTAGGGAAGAAAATCCATCCTCCATTGCCCCGCTTTGTTCTTCCCAAAACAGTTTTACTTTTAAAAAAGTGAATTCAGAATAATTGTCTCTGACCCTCCTCTCATCTTAGTTATCTTTTTAGCACTTTAGTAACACCCTCCTCATCTCATCTATATCCCCAGTGTTTTCAGGAGGCCAAGGTATCTTCTGTAACAACCAATATGTTAGGAATTACACATTTTGGCTATTGCAGAAAGATTTTCCTAAGAAATGGTAAATGCTCTTCTAAGGAGAAATTTCTGATGTTTTGGTAGAGATAAAAAAATAATAGGATATAGATATGGAATCTGCTCTATGCTTCAAATGTCATATATATATATATATATATATATATATATATATATGTATGTATATATATATGTATATTATATATACACACATATATAAAGATATATAGATATAATCCATATATAAAATATATTTGCCTCCCCTCTGACAACCATCAATCTATTCTCTGTATCTACTAGTCTGATTCTATCTAATAAAGAGGTAATACGCAAATTGACTATCACTCCAACACACAAGATGGCTGCCCCATGTGGACACAAGATGGCTACCACAAGATGGCCAGCAGGGGAGGGCAGTTAGGGGTGACCAGGCTGGCAAGGAAGGGAAGTTAAGGGTGACCGGGCCATCAAGGGAGGGTAGTTGGGGGCAACCAGGCCTACAGGGGAGGACAGTTAAGGGTGAACAGGCTGGCAGGGGAGGGCAGTTAGGGGTGCCTGGGCCAATAGAGAAGGGCAGATGGGGGCAACCAGGCCAGCAGGGGAGGACAATTAGGGGTGACCAGGCTGGCAAGGGAGGGAAGTTAGGAGTGACCGGGCCAGCAGGGGAGGACAGTTAGGGGTGAACAGGCTGGCAGGGGAGAAGCAGTTAGGGGCAACTAACTGCTATCAGGCAGGCAGGTAGGGGAGCAGTTGGGAGCCAGCAGTTTTGGATTGTGAGAGGGATGTCTGACTGTCCACTTAGGCCCGATCCCACAAGGATCCCTCAAGGGGTCCCAGATTGGAGAGGGTGGAAGCTGGACTGAGGGACACACCTCCCCCCCATAGACGAATTTCATGCATTGGGACTCTAGCATATATATAATCTCCTCTGTGCCTTCCTGAAGCCAGGCCAAAAGTTACTTCACTATATTCATAACCATATTTGGGGTGTATGTGGAGAAGTGAGAGATAAACTGTCAAGTAAATATGATTGTTTTAACTCACTTATTCCTCAGTTATTAAAGAATGGGATATTAAGTTGGGGGGCAGGCAGTGACTGGTAACTTTCATGAACTTCACAGACCACTTTCTCAGCAGATTTTCTCAGCTTTAACCATATATTTGATTTTTGTAAGATCATATTTCTTTTATTTGTTGACTAAGTTTTCTTCATCTTTCCCCTGATTGCACACCTGCTGATTCATCCATAGGTATAAACCTTGTTTAAGGCCTTGCATTTTCCTTCTTAGATCTCTTCAGTGAATAATAGACCAAATACTCTTTGGAGGGTGGTGTCTGTCATTACACCTATCTCCCTGACCCCAGAGTCTTCTCTTATGCAGGAACTTCAGAAGCAATGCTGAGAGTCAGACCTAGGATCATTGGTCTACAAGGTTGACACTGGTCAACATGGAGAATATTATATTCAGCCTTTCTAAACAATGTTGAATGTCCACATCTTTTACAAAGATTGGTATATTTCATACCTTTGAAATGTTACTATAATCAGAATAAAAATAAATGTAAATAATTTGAAACAATAATGGTCTAAGTTTAAGCTCAAGGAATAAAAGCATGAGGTAATTAGGGTTTTTTAAGGTTTTCCTAAATTTTATTTTTCAATTAAAGTTTACATTCAATATTATTAACTATATTCTCTGTGATGTACTTTACATCCCTGTGATTATTTTGTAACTAGCAAATTGTACTAAATCCCTTAATCTTCTTCATCCAGTCCCCAACCACCCCTCCCCTCTGACAGACATCAATCTATTTTCTGTATCTATAAGTCTGTTTCAATTTTGTTTGTTCATTTATTTTGTTTGTTCATTTATTTTGTTTTTTAGATTTTATAGCTAAGTGAAATAATATGGTATCTGTGTTTCTCTGATTGACTTATCTCACTGATCATAATATTCTCTAGGCCTATCCATGCTGTCATAAAAGGTAAGATTCCTTTTTATGGCTTAGTAATATCATATATACTGTATATATTAGAGGCCCAGTGCACAAAATTTGTGTAGGGGAGGGGGGGTCCCCTCAGCCCAGCCTGCATCCTCTCCAATCCGGGACCCCTCAGCGGATGTCCGACTGCTGGTTTAGGCCCAATCCTGCAGTTGGACATCCCTCTCACAATCCGGGACCAGTGGCTCCTAACCGCTCACCTGCCTGCCTGCCTGATCACCCCTAACCACTCTGCCTGCCTGCCTAATTGCCCTAACTGCTCCCCTCTGCCGGCCTGATCTCCCCCTAACTTCTCCCCACTGACAGCCTGATTGCCCCCTAACTTCTCCCCCCGTCAGCCTGATTTCCCCTTAACTGCTCCCCCCTGTCACCCTTATCACCCCCTAAGTGCTCCCCCCTGCTGGCCTGATTGCCCTTAACTGCTCTCTTCTGCCAGCCTGATCCCCTTAGCTGCTCTCCCCTGCCAGCCTGATAGTGCCTAACTGCTCTCCCCTGCAGGCCTAACTGCCTCTGCCTTGGCCCCACCACCGTGGCTTTGTCCAGAAGGATGTCTGGTCTAATTAGCATATTACCCTTTTATTAGTATAGATTATTGGCAAATAGGTTCTCCCATACAGTGGGTTCCCTTTTAATTTTGAGGCTGTTTTCTTTTGCTGTATAGAGCTTTTTATTTTGATGTAGTCCCATTTGTTCATTTTTTCCTTTGATTCTCTTGTGCTAGGCTTTGTATCAGTGGAAATTTTGCTATGTGAGATGTCTGATACTTTATTGCTTATATTTTCTTCAAGGTTTTTTTTTACATGTAGCTGCCAAATTATCCCAACACCATTTATTGAAGAGACTGTTTTTACCCCATTGTGTGCTCTTGCCTCCTTTATGGAAGGTTAATTTAGTATAATGGCTTGGGTTGATTTCTGGGTTCTCAGTTCTGTTGCATTGATTTATATGTCTGTTCTTGTTCCAGTACCATGCTGTTTTTATTAAAGTGGCTTTGTAGTATACCTTGATATGTGGTCTTATGATCAATCCCTCCAACTGAGTTATTCTTTTGCAGGATTACTGTGGCTATTGACGGTTTCATTTCATTCCATATACATTTTTGGAGTGTTTTTCTATAACTGTGAGGTATGCCATTGGTATTTTAAAAGGGATTGTGTTTAATCTGTAGATTGCTTTGTGTAGTATAGACATTTTAATGATGTTAATTTCACCAATCCCAGAACACACTATATTCTTCCACTTGTTTATATCATCTTCTACCTCTTTTTTCAATGTTCTATATTTTTCTGAGAACAGCTATTTTACTTCATTGGTTAAGTTTATTCCTAGGTATCTTGATTTTTTTGTTTCAATGGTAAATGGGGTTACTTTTTTAAAATTTCACTTTCTGAGAGTTCATTATTGGTGTATAAAAATGCCATAGATTTCTGGGTGTTAATTATGTATCCTGCTTCAATGCCAAAATATTTATTACATCTAGTAGTTTTTTGGTGGTCTTTAGGTTTTCTATGTACAATATCATGTCATCTGCAAATAATGTCAGTTTTATAAAATCCTTTTCAATTTGGATGCCTTTTATTTTTTCTTGTTGTCTGATTGCTTTTGCTATGATTTCCAATACTATCTATGCTAATAAAAGGATAATATGCTAATTACACTGGACATCTTGCAGACAAAGCCACAGTGCTGGGGGCTGAGGCAGAGGTGGTTAGGGGTGATCAGGCTGTCAGGGGAGGGCAGTTAGGAGCGATCAGGCCAGCAGGGGGGAGCACTTATGTGGCGATCAGGCCAGCAGTGGGGAGTAGTTAGGGGGCAAACAGGTTGGCAGGCAGAGGTGGTTAGGGGCAATCAAGCCAGCAGGGGAGCAGTTAGTGGTATCAGGCTGGCAGGCAGAGGTGGTTAGGGGTGATCATGCAGGCAGGAAGGTGAGTGGTTAGGAGCCAGTGGTCCCAAATTGTGAAAGGGGTGTCTGAGGGTTCCCGGATTGAAGAAGGTGCAGGCCGGGCTGAATGACCCCCTCCCTTCATGCACGAATTTCATGCACCGGGCATCTAGTGTTGCATAAAAGTGGTAAAAGTGGATAATTCCATCTTGTTCCAGTTCTAAGGGGAAATTATTTAAGTTTTTTTCCCATTGGGCATGATGTTGGCTATAGGTTTGTCATACATTGCCTTTATTATGTTGAGGTATGATCCCACTATTCCCACTTTCCTGTGATTTTTTAAAATAAGAAATGGGTGTTAGACTGTCAAATGCTTTTACTGCATCTATTATGATTGTGAGATATTTGTCTTTCACTTTGTTTATGTGGTGTATCACATTTATTGATTTGCAAATATTGTGACAACCTTGCATAACTGGAATAAATCATATTTGGTCATGGTGTACTATCTTTTTAATATATTGCTGGGTCTGATTTGCTAATAACTTGTTGAGGATTTTAGCATCTATGTTCATCAGGGATATTGGCCTGTAATTCGCTTTTTCGTTGTAGTGTCTTTAACTGGTATTGGAATTAGGATAATTATGGCCTCATAAAAAGAGCTTGGAAGTGCTTCTTCCTCTTGGATATTTGGAATAGTTTCAGGAGGATACATGTTAATTCTTCTTTGAATATTTGGTAAAACTCTCCTGTAAAGCCAATCAGGCCAGGGCTTTTGTTGCTAGGAGTTTTTGTTGTTGTTTTCTTGTTTGTTTCTTTTTTAATTACTCCTCCTATTTCATCAGTAGTTATTGGCTTATTCATGCTTTCTGCATCTTACTGATTCAATTTTGGAAGGTTGTATTTTTCTAGGAATTTGTCCATTTTATCAAGGTTGTCCAGATTGTTGGCATATAGTTGTTCACAGTATTTCCTTACAATCCTTTGTATTTTGGTGGTGTCAGTTGTTATTTCACCTCTTTCATTTCTGATTTTATTTATTTGGGTCATCTTTTTGTTTCTTTTTCTTTCTTTATTCTTCCTTTCTTGATTAAGATATTACATATGTGTTCTTATCCTCCCATTGCCCCAACCCTCCTCATGCCCTAATCCCCCTGGTGTCTGTGTTCATTTGTTATGCTTGTATGCATGCATACATGTCATTTGAATGATCTCCCCCATTACCTGCACCCTCCCCTACCTTCCCTCTGAGGTTTGAGCATCTGATCGATGCTTCTCTGTCTCTGGATCTGTTTTTGTTCAGCAGTTTATGCTGTTCATTATTATCCACAAATGAGTGAGATCATGTGATATTATCATTTTCTGACTGACTTATTTCACTTAGCATAATACTCTCCAGGGTCATCTATGCTGTTGCAAATGGTAGGAGTTCCTTATTACAGCAGCATAGTATTCCATTGTGTAGACGTACCACATTTTTTTTTTAATCCACTGATCTGCTGATGCATTTAGGCTGTTTCTAAATCTTAGCTATTGTAAATTGTGCTTCTATGAAAATAGGGGTGCACATATCTTTTCTGATTGGTGTTTCTAGTTTCTTGGGATATATTCTAGAGATATATTCCTAGAAGTGGGATCACTGGGTCAAATGGGAGTTCCATTTTTAGTTTTTTGAGGAAACTCCATACTCTTCTCCATATTGGCTGCACCAGTCTGCATACCCACCAGCAGTGCAAGGGTTCCTTTTTCTCCGCATCCTCACCAGCACTCGTCATTTGTTGATCTGTTTAATGATAGTCATTCTGACAGGTGTGAGATGGTACTGCATTGTCATTCTGATTTGCATCTCTCAGATGATTAGTGACTTTGAACAGGTTTTCATATGTCTCTTGGCCTTCCTTATGTCCTCTTTCAAAAAGTATCTATTTAGGTCCATTGCCCATTTTTTAATTGGGTTGTTTATCTTCCATTTGTTAAGTTGTATGAGTTCCTTGTAAATGTTGGAGATTAAACCCTTATCTGACATAACATTGGCAAAGGTATTCTCCCAAGTAGTGGGCTTTCTTGTTGTTTTGTTAATGATTTCTTTTGCTGTACAGAAGCTTTTTATTTTGATGTAGTCCTATTTGTTTATTTTCTCTTTAGTTTCCATTGCCTTATGAGCTATATCGGTAAAGATAATGCTTCAGCATATGTCTGAGATTTTGCTGCCTGTAGATTCCTCTAATATTTTTATGGTTCCCTTTCTTATGTTTAAGTCCTTTATCCATTTTTAGTTTATTTTTGTGTATAATGTAAGTTAATGATCTACTTTCAATTTTTTGCATGTATCTGTCCAATTTTCCCAACACCATTTATTAGAGACTGTCTTGACTCCATTTTATGCTCTGGCCTCCTTTTTCAAATATTAATTGAGCATAGTGGTTTTGGTCGATTTCTGGGTTCTCTATTCTATTCCATTGGTCTATATATGTGTTCTTGAGCCATTACCAGGCAGTTTTGAGAACAGTGGATTTGTAGTATAACTTGTTATCTGTAATTGAGATCCCTCCCATTTTGTTCTTCTTTCTCAGGATTGCTGCAGCTATTCATGATCTTTTTTTTTATTCCAGATGAATTTTTGGAGAGTTAATTCTAGGTATGTGACATATGCTGTTGGTATTTTAATGAGGATTGCATTGAATCTATAGATTGCTTTGGGTATTATGGACATTTTAATGATATTGACTCTACCAATCCATGAACATGGTATGTTCTTCCATTTGTTGATGTCTTCCTCTATCTCTTTTTTCAGTGTCCTGTAGTTTTCTGAGTACAGGTCTTTTATGTCCTTAGTTAAGTTTATTCTTAGGTATCTTAATTTATTTGGTACAATGTTAAATGGGATTGTTTTTTAAATCTCTCTGTAAATTCACTCTTGGTGTATAAAAGTGCCATATATTTTCTTGCATTAATTTTGTATCCTGCTACATTGCCAAATTCATTTATTAAGTCATAATTTTCTGATGGAGTCTTTAGGGTTTTCTATGTACAGTATCATGTCATCTGTGAATAATGACAGTTTTATACCTTTTTTCCAATTTGGATACCATTTATTTCTACTTCTTATCTAATTGCTATCACTAGCACTTCCAGTACTATGTCAAACAGGAGTGGTAAAAGTGGGCATCCTTGTTTTGTTCCTGTTCTTAGGTGAAATAGTTTTAGTTTTTGTCCATTGAATGTGATGTTGGCTGTAGGTTTGTCGTATAAGGCTTTTATTATGTTGAGGTATGATCCCTCCATTCCCACTTTCCTCAGGGTTTTTATGAAGAAAGGGTGTTGGATTTTGTCAAATGCTTTTTCTCCATCAATTGATACGATTGTGTGATTTTTATCTCTCAATTTCTTTATGTGATGTATCACATTTATTGATTTGTAGATATTGTACCATCCCTGCATTCCCAGGACAAATCCTACTTGGTCATGATGTATGATCTTTCTGATATAATGTTGGATCAGATGTGCTAGAATTTTGCTGAAGATTTTGGCATTTATGTTCATGAGGGATATTGGCCTGTAATTCCCTTTCTTTGTGTTATCTTTATCTAGTTTTGGTATTATGGTAGTGTTGGCTTCATAGAATGAGCTTGGAAGTGTCCCTTCCTCTTGATTTTTTAAGAATAGTCTGAGGAGGATATGTTTTATTTCTTTAAATGTTTGGTAAAAACCCCCTGTGATGCTGCCAGCCCAGAGCTTTTGTTTGCTGGAAGCTTTTTGATGACTGCTTCAATTTCCTCCCTAGTTATCAGCCTATTGAGATTTTTAGGTTCTTCCTGATTGAGTTTTGGAAGGCTGTATTTTTCTAAGATTATGTCCATTTCCTTCAGGTTGTCTAGTTTGTTGGAATAGAGTTGTTAATAGTATATATTTTTTTTAACAATCCTTTGTATTTCAGTGGGATCTGTTGTTATTTCACCTCTTCCATTTCTGATTTTGTTTATTTGGGTATTCTCTCTTTGCTTCTTGGTGAGTCAAACTAGAGGTTCATCAAACTTGTTTATCTTTTCTAAGAACAAGCTCTTGGTTTCATTGATCATTTTTATTTTTATTTTGTCTCTATGTCATTTATTTCTGCTCTGATCTTTATTATCTCCTTCCTTCCCTTCCTTCTGCTCACTCTGGGCTATTCTTGTTTCTCTTTTACTAATTCTGTAAGTTGTAGAGTTAGACAATTTATTAGCATTTTTTCCTGCTTTTTTATTTTTATTTATTTATTTATTTATTTTTTTAGGCAGGGCTGTATAGCTATAAACTTCCCTATCAGGACTGCTTTCAATGTGTCTCATAGATTTTGCATTGTTGTGTTTTCATAGTAATTCATTCCCAGGATGTTTTTTATTTCTTCTTTAATCTGTTTAGTAACCCAATCATTGTTTAATGTCATGCTGTTCAGCTTCCAAGTGTTTGAATTTTTTATTGTTTTTATTGTAGTTTATTTCTAATATTAAACCATTGTGGTCTGAGGAGATGCTTATATGATTGTGATCATCTTGAATTTGGGGAGACTTTGCCTGTGACCCAATATGTGGTGTATTTTTGAAAATGTCCCATGTGCACTTGAGAAGAACATATATTCCGTGGTTTTGTTTTGAAATGTTCTGAAGATATCAATTAAATCCATCTGACCAAGTGAGTCATTTAAGATTGTTGTTTCTTTGCTGATTTTTTGGCTAGAGAATTTATCCAGTGATGTCAGTGGGGTTTTAAAGACCCCTACTATGGTTGTGTTGTCAATATTTCCCCTGATATCTTCCAGAAGTTTTTTTTATCTATTTGGGTGCTCTTGTGTTGGTTGCAAATATGTTTACCAGAGTTTTTTCTTCTTGTCGGATTTTTCCCTTTTGTCCTATGAAGTGACCTTCCTTATCTCTTGTTATGGCCTTCAGTTTGAGATCTAATTTGTCAGATGTAAGTATTGCTACCCCAGATTTTTTTTCATTTCCTTTCGCCTGAAAAAACTTTTTTGATCCCTTCACTATCAGTCTGTGCAAGTCCTTTGTTCTGAGGTGGGTTTCCTGTAAGAGCAGACATATGGATAATGTTTTTTTTTTTATCCACTCAGCTACCCTACATCTTTTTATTGGGACATTTAACCCATTTACATTTAAAGGTATTATTGATAGGTACTTGTTTGTCCCCATTTTTTTTCTTTACGCCTATGTTCCTTCTTCCCTTTTTATTTCTTCTTTTTACACCAGTGTCTTTTGCATTTTTGCATTGCTGGTTTTGTGGTAATAAACTTCCTTAGTCCTTTTTTTTCTGTGAAGTTTCTTATTTCCCCTTCAATTTTGATTGATAGTCTTGCTGGGTACAGTATTCTTGGATTCAGACCCTTCTTTTGCATGACTTTGTATATTTCATTCCATTCTCTTCTGGCCTGATGTGTTTCTGTTGAGAAATTAGTTGCTAATCTGATGGGAGATTCTATGTAGGTAACTTTCTGTCTCTCTCTGGCTGCTTTCAGTATTCTTACTTTGTCGTTGATGTTTGCCAATTTAATTATAATGTGCCTTGGCATCGGTCCTTTGGGGTTCATTTTGTTTGGGACTCTGTGAGCTTCTTGGATTTGTGTGAGTTTTTTCTTCCTAATATCAGGGAAGTTTTCTGCTATTATTTCTTCAAACAGGTTTTCTATTCCTTGCTCAGTTTCCTCTCCTTCTGGCACCCCTATTATGCGGATGTTGTTTCATTTCGTGTTGTCCCAAAGTTCCCTTAGGCTCTCCTCCTGTTTTTTTTAACACATTGTATGCGGGAAACGTATTTATACGTTTTACGTTGACTGGTAGTAGAGCACGGGACACGTATTAATAGGTTTTTTTATAGACTAGAGGTAGAATGCGGGTAACGTATAAATGCGTTTATTTTTATACTTTTTTATTGCTCTAAAGGGATGCTAACATGCAGATATATGAATTTAAAGGACAAAATTTGGTGAATTATATATGTACTTCCAGGTATAAGGGTAATCTATTCAACTGCGTAGAGTCATCCCTTCACACAATTCTCTGCCTTGCCACACATTCAGTGCGATTCTAAGAAAAATAATTCAGTATACATTTTATAGTAAATCACAAAAAGTTTCATTGAAAAAAAATATGTAAAACTAAAGTTATCGTAATTTTACTGAACGTTGCCATTTGCGCAAAAAATTAGCAAAAATGGCCCACACCACCTGTTAGCGTGCGATAAAAACTACCCGCAAACAATGTGTTAAATATTTTTTCTAGATTCTGTTCTGTTTGGGTATTTTTTCTACCTTGTCTTCTAGCTCACTGATGCAGTCCTCAGTTTCTTCTAGTCTACAGTTGATGCTGTCTGTTGAGTTCTTCACAGCAGTGATGTCATTTTTCATTTCTTCTTGGTTCTTCTTCATTTCCTTTTGGTTCTCACACATATTGTTGAATTTGTCCTCCATTCTTTTCAGCGACCTTATGACCATTTCTCTAATTCTTTCTCTGACATATTGCTTGCATCCATTTCATTTACGTCCTTTCCTGGTGATGCCTGTTCTTTCATATGCAGGCTGTTTCTTTGTCTCCCCATGATCTCTCTTCTCTGTGTATCTGTTTATGTAGCTCTCTCTCTACTGCATTGATTTAAAGGCACAAAATACAACTCAACAGTTAGGCACAACGCACAAGACACTGAACACCAATGTATTCATGATACTAATAACCCCAACTAAAGGTGACCACCAGAGAAAAGAGAAATTGGGGATAAGAGAAAGAAAAGAGTGCAAAAATGATATTGAGAAAAGAAAAAAAGTAAGAGAGAAAAGAAATTGAATAAAAAAGAGAGGGGGAGCTATTTATATCGGGAGAAATCTCCAATAGAACAACCACTAATCCCAAAAGATGCAAACAACAAACACCCAGAGATAAATGCAAATTACAAACAAAAAGTAATAACAAGCAAGGAGAGGAAAAACAGAGGCAAAAAATGAACAAAAAAACCCAAAAGAGTAACAATCTCACAAACAAACACAATAATAACCAATCTAATCAAGTCAAGAAAACAACAATAGGACAGAGAGAAAACAAGAGAAAACAAAACAAAATAAAACAAAAAAATAGAACAAAAAGCCAAAACAGAACAAAAAACACTATAATAACAACAACAAAAAATGAACAACAACAAAAAAGGGCAGAGTGAAAAAAAATTAGGATAGTGATGAAAGAGAAGAGAGAGGTATGTATGAACTTAGAGGAGGGTATCAGAAATTAGATATATAAATAGGGTGAATTTTTAACAGGGGTAAAAAGCAGGAATAGGGTAAGAGAGACAGGACAACAAAAGGGGAAAAGTGAGGAAGAGAGTGTTGGCATAAAGGTAAAGTTGAGATAGAGTGAAATGATGCTAAAGGAAAAATGAAAATAAAATGTAGAACACTAATCCCAAAACAAAATAAAATAAAATAAAATGACACTTTAAAAAAAAAGGTAAAATAGTAATAGTAATAATACTGATTAAAAATAAAAATATAATAATCAAAAAAGGTAAAATCAAGTGAGGAAAAAAGAAAAAAAAATTAGTTTCTTAAGTAAAAGATGAAAAAAATAAAAAATGTGCAGTAGTGAAGGTAATTCACTTCCTCTACTGTTCTGTTTGGCACGCCTGTTTCCTGTCCAGTACTCAGGACAGTATTGAAGTTTCCTGCGTTCCACTGCTCCTCTGTGTTGTAAACCACGGCCCTGATTTTCCAGCAGGCAGTATTTCTTTGTTTTTTAGACTCCTTTATTTGTGTTTACAATAAAGCCCATTTGTGATTCAACCCCTGGGTGGCAGTGTTTCTGGATTGAACTCCGGGGCTATAAGTCCTCTCTAGCCAATATTTAGATTTTGTTTTCCCTGTTGCACTTAATACTGGTTTGGGAGAATGGACTGCCCCAGAGCTGGTTCTCTGATCTTTACTTCCTGCTCTGATCCCCAGGTTCCACAAAAACAACTTCCCCCTGCAGTCTCTGAGAGTGTCCCCAATTGGTTGATCCTGTGTACTGGGCTTAGTAACCAAAAGCAACAATTTAAAGAGAAAAAAGGAGCCAGAGTAAGTGCGTGAACTCTTGTCTTTTACACTCTGGCACTGGATGCAATTCTGTGAACATCTCTGTGCATGTCTTTTTTCCCCTTGGCACTAAGCAGCCAGCACACTGTTAAAATTTCAGGCTGCTTTTTTGTGCCCAGTCCAGCTATGGGTTGCTTTTTAGAGTTCCCTTCTGCTAGAAGCCTTGCGGATCCCCTTCCACATTCGCGGGTCATGCTAACTCCAACAGCCGAGGATTTTGTGGGGCACCAACTTCTCTGGAACCTCTAGCTCCAGTTGTGCACGTTTCTCTCTCCAGCTTGGATCACAGACCTCACCTTTTCCTAGGCGAAATCTGACCTTTCCTTGAGAAGGTGGAGAGCTCTTCCGAGCCCATGTATTCACACTGCTTAAGATCAGGTGTTCCTGGGTTTGCAGCTGTTCCCTGGGTGTTGTTGTTGTAGATTCCTGGGATGTATAGGTTTCTGATAATAGCCACTTTCCCCTACCCTATATCTTTTGATTGGTGCATTTTAGCGACATACATTTAAAATGATTATGTATAGATACATATTTATTGTCATTTTATTATTTATAACTCTGTTCTCTGTTATTTTTATTGTCCTTTTAAAGAACACACTTTGACATTTTTTGTAATACTGGTTTAGTGGTAATGAATATTTTAGCTTGTTCTTGTGTGGGAAGCTTTTTATCTCTTCTTCAATTTTCAATGATAGACTTACTTAGTAGAATAGTCTTGGTTGTATATCCTTTTTTTTCATGGCTGAATATTTCATACCAGTCCCTTCTGGTCTGAAATGTTTCTGTTGAGAAATTAGATGAAAGTTTTCTGGGAGCTCACTTGTAGGTAACTAATGGTGTTTCTCTAGCTGTTTTTGAGATTCTCTCTTTGTCTTTAACCTTTGTTTGTGTGTGTGACTTGGTGTGGTTATATTTTGGCTCATCTTGTTTGAGACTCTTTGTGCTTCCTGACCTTGTGTGTCTTTTTTCTTAACCTACTTCAGAAAGTTTTTGGTCATTATTTCTTCAAATGGGTTATTTTTCCCTTGGTACCTCTATAATGTAGATGTTGTTATGCTTGATGTTGTCTGTCTTAATTTATTCTCATCCTTTAAAATTTATTTTTCTTTTTGCTGCTCTGTGCAGGTGTATCTGCTACCTTGTTTCCATATTGCTGATTTGATTCCCTGCTACATTAAATCTGCTGTTGATTCCTTCTAGTGTATTCTTTATTTCAAATATTGTATTCTTTTATCTTTACTAGTTCTTTATTGTGATCTCTATGCACTTTTTTATGTTATTTCTTTATTTAAGTTCTCTCTGATTTCATCCATTCTTCCTCTAAGATCTTTAGACATCTTTATAAACATTGTTTTGAACTCTGTATCTAGTTGATTGCTTGCTACTTTTTTATTTAGTTCTTTTGGTGAAGATTTTTCTCCTCTACTTTTATTTGGGTCTTGTTTATTTGTCTCCCCATTTTTGGTTGCCTCTATGTATTTGTTTCTATTTGGTAGGTGGATCTGTTATGTCCCCCACTCTTGGTTTGATGACACCATGTAGTAGATATTTTGTGGGTCTCAGCCATGTAGTCTCACTGATTGCCTGAGCCAGGTGCTCCATGAATGTTTCTTGTGTGTTATGTGAGCTATCTTATTTTAGTTGAGTCTTGATTGCTGTTAGATCATTCATGGGTGTTACCCTCAGGCTGGCTGACTATGAAGATCGACCCCAACCATAGTGTATAAGCTTCTGTGTGGGAAATGACCCCCCAAAAACAAATTTGCCCCAGCAATGTCTGATTCCTGATGAGATATTCCTTTGGGTATGCTGCTTTTGGAGCTTTTTGGTAGTGCTCTGATTTTTTTTCTGAAGTCCACGACCAGGTGTATTGTTTCTAGGGCCTCTTGGGAGAGACTCTGGTGGAGTTCCATGTCAGGACCTGCCTATGACTTGCCTTGAACTACTTGTTTTAAACCACAAAGTGATCCACTGTTTTTGGCTGCCTCTGATGATCCTGGTTATGTTTGAGGGGCCAAGATTCTCACCATTCCAGCTTTCACTAGCACTGAGCACAGGGGCACATCATCAAAAGGCCCAAGTTATAAGATCTACCTATCCAGGTGTCTAGCTGCCAGCTTCTTGTTAAGTTCAGTCACTGAAAGAGCCTCTGGACATACTGTAGTTAGTTGAGGTAAGTTCTCAGTGAGTCACCAGGTAGGTGTGAATGGTGCTAACAAGGTTAACACAGAATCAAACTCAGTACCAATGGTGTGTCTGAAGTCACTCAGTGGAAGTCCCAGGATACAACTAAAGCCAGCTGCTACCTGTTGAGTAGCCATGGATCTTTGTGGTGAAGCAGAGTATCAGGGAGTTGTAAGAGTGAGGCCATCAGACTCAAACAGACCAATATTTGGCTGTGTGAAGGTGGGCTCTGCACAGGAATGGTGGCACTGGTCTTGTGGATAAGGGAGAAATAACCACAGACACAGAGCTACACAACTCAGCCTCTTCCCAAGTTTGACCAGACTTCTTGGAAAACTTCTAATTAAGTGCATCACAGTCCCAGGCAGGCGGCAGCAAGCTGACTCCTCTGCAAGGTGTGTGCTCTGAATAGGCAGGACTCCTGTGAGTCAGGATGGCAGGGTTATTGGATCTCCCATCAGGGATGGCACTCATCAGTCTCACCTGGGTGGGGTCAGGGGAATGTCCCTGCACCAGAACCTGACAACTTTATCTCTGACAACCCTTGAGTTTGTCCAGACATCCTCAAGAGACTCCAAGAAAGTTTGCACCATGGGTCTAGGAAGCTTACTCCTATGTAAGGATTGAGCTTCACAGGTTGGGGCAACAGGGATATGGGTGGTTGGGACTCGTAGGCTCTTTAATTCTTACGCTATATGGAGAGGAGTGTTTTACCCAGGAAATATGGCATCTCTAGGCCATCTGGGAGAGATATTCAGCACAGGGACTCTGACACTTGTCCCTTCACTTCTCTCCCTGGAGATACACAATCCAGTTTCTCCTTACACAATTCCAGTCTGTTCTGAGCCACCCTCCCTTTGTAGATATTCAGGGTGAGTGCCTATGAACAAAATAGTATATGTTATCCCTTTAAGAGGTTGCCTGGGTTTCTAGAAGACTCCCATCTCACCATAGCAGATCCAATTCCCACTAATTTTCACAGCAAGATGCCATATTAGTTCCTCCTTCCATATCTCATGCTCTTGGCTAGGGACTTTGTCATATGTTTGAGACCTGATACTCCTCAGGATCTTTGCAGCTGTGATATCTCTCTGCATTCTCAAACATCGCAATTGGGTACTGGGCCAGCCCTTTTCAGGTATCTACCCTTCCTACCAGTTTTAATGTGGAATCTGTAAATCCTAGGTTATATATAAAACTCTGCTCAGAGTAGAGGGGTTTTTGGGGGACTGGGCGAAAAAAGGTGAAGAGATTAAGCAAAAAAATCTCCAAAAACAAACCTTATAGATATAAACAATAGTATGGTGATTTCTAGAGGGAAAGGGGGATGGGGGAGATAGAAGAGGATAAGGGGAAATAAATAGTGATGTAAAGATACTTGACTTTGTATGGTGAACACACAATATAATATACAGATGATGTATTATAGAACTGTACACTTGAAACCTATAAAATTTTATTAACCAATGGCACCCAATAAACTCAATTCTTTATAAAAATTCTGCTCAGCTAGACTTCAGTTGGTTACTCAGGGTGATTTTTCTATAATTTAGTTGTAATTGCAGATTTGTTTTGTATAAAGGTGACTGTAACTGCTACCTACTCCACCACCATCTTAGATCTGAAGTAATTTGTCTTACTCTAAACTTTACACACCATGCCTGCTTAAATTAAAACATGTAATACTGGGCTAATAGTGGTTTGAAGTTCCCTTAATCACTAAATAAGTTTAACTTTTTCATATATATTCAAAGGAAGAGCAATTAATATAGTATACCTCCATATACCTATTACTCAGTTTCAACGAACATCAGTACATGGCCAATCTTTTTTCCTCTTTGCCTGCACCCAATCTTTTAACCCCAGACTATGTTAAATTACATTGCATATATTATATAATTCCACCTTTAAATATTTTAAAATAATATAAACATTTAAATAAACTGTTTAATAAATTATTCAAATGGGTTAAGGATTAAGAACTGATTTTATATGTTTTTCAGTAATGACATCAAACTCTAAGTTCCAAATATAAACATTTTCTTTTGATCAGTATCAACAAGTTACAATTTAGATAAAAACATCTGTTAACCTGACTCTATATTCCTTAGATAAGCCAGTTGGTGGATTTTTTTGCAAGATATTTAAATATTTAGGCTCTTGTCTTGTTACTCCAACATTTATTGGGTATTTCCTTAATTGTACTGCTTGATCTTATCACATAAACATTAATTTTAGTAAGATTGGAGAAGGGTGGGTATGGCTTTTCCTTTTATGGGGATGACTAAATATGTGAAATCCTTTCATATGTGAAATCCTTTCTGCTTGCAATTCACTGGCTAAAATTATTTACATATTCTTGTCAAACTTCAAGGTAGATAGAAAAATCTAGTCATTATTTTGGGTTGCCGCATACTAAAATATTTATTTATTTATTTTTATTGTGGAAAACCAATGTGACGAAAATGTGTAGTCTCTATCATTCCATGGATATCAGAGGTACTAGTGATGCCACTTTGCCCTAAGCATTCCATATGTTCCATAAATCCCAGTAGTCTCCTTTATGCTCATTCCATTTTATAAAACAACCACTTCACTCTAATGGAAGAACATTTATACCTCCTTTTGGGTTATATAAACCATTCAATGGCATTTATACCTATAGCAAAAGGAGCAGAAGCTTCTAGGAAAAAAGTTATGGTGATGGTTCTTTGGGAGTACATGGACAAGGCATAATACCTGCAACACAGGGGATAAAGCAGCAAGATATAGGAAGTGACTACATTGGTCAGTGTACCACCTAAACTTTTTTTTTGTTCTCAGAGGAAGAAACTTTTCCCTTTTATGACCTTCTATCAGTTAGTCAACTCAGATGAAGAGCATAATATTGTCCCCAAAATTAATTGATCTGAGGGATTAAAAACTCTTTAAAAATGTTTTGTGGTTTCTATTTTCACTGCCTAGAATGTTCTTCTAACAGTTATCTTGTTTCTTCAGTTAAAGTCCTTCAGTTCTGAAAGTTGAACATCCTAGCTAAAGAGCTCCCCACCTTTCCAGACGTAAATTCATTTGTAATAAGTTACCTTAATTTTATTCCTCTTGGCTTCTTATAATTTGTATTTTATTTATTTATCATCTGTCCACACTAGTTGAGTTAAATAAGTAAGTAAATAAATAAATAAAATTAGGTATAAAATTATTTAACTGAAGAAGTACTTTACTGAAAAGATAGAAAATATTTTAAAATAACAGAAATTCTGGGGCTGAAGAATTCATTGAATAAGATGAAAAATGTGATACAGAGCCTCCATAGCACTGCAGAATATATAGAAGAAAAATAAGTAACTTGATGGATAGAAGTATAAAAGTAATACAGTTAGAAGAGCAGGAACTAATATTTTAAATGAGTGAAGTGCCTGTGAGAACTATGAGATCCAATAAGAAAAGCAAATATTAGAATTTGTGGTCTTCAAGAAGAAAAGAAAAGAGTTAGTGCCAGAGAATTTGTTTAAAGAAATAATACCCCCAAAGTTTCCAAAACTGAGGAAACCTTTGGACATACAAAAACATGAATCTAATATAGCACCCTATAATCTCAACACAAAAAGACCTTCTCCAAGAAACTTTATAATAAAAATGTCAAACATCAATAATAAAAATAGAATAAAAATGTAGCCAGGGAAAAAGTCTAGTAGATTACAAAGGAAACTTCCATCAGGCTATCAGCAGATTTCTTACCAGAAATTCTACACACCAGGAGAGAGTGGAATGATATATTCAAAGCATTTAAAGAAAAATTGCCAATCAAGAAAACTTTATCTGGTATTGGTCTCCTTCAAGTATGAAGCAGAAATTAAGGTTTTTTTTTTCCCAGATCCAAAAGAACCAAGATATTTGTCTTTCTTTGAATATCTTATTTCACTTAGCATAATACTCTCCAGGTCCCTTCATGTTGTCTCAAAGGGTAAGAGATTCTTCTTTTGTACCTCTGCATAGTATCCCATTTTGTAAATGTACCACTGCTTTTTTATCCACTCATCTACTGATGGACACAGGCTGTTTCCACATCTTAGCTATTGTAAATAATGCTGCTATGAACATAAGGTGCATATATTCTTTCTGATTGGTAGTTCAGGTTTCTTAGGATATATTCCTAGAAGTGGATCTAATGAATAAAATGAACTGGCAAACAAAATAGAGCCAGAGACATGGAGGCATGTAGCAGACTGAGATTCTCAGCGGGAAGGAGGCGGGGAGCTGGAAGAGATTAACCAAAGAACTTATATGCATATATGCATAACCCATGGACACAAACAATATTGTGTTGAAGGCCTGGGGATGGGGTAGGAGTGGGGAGGAGGGGGTCAATGGGGGGGGGAGGGAGACTTCTGTAATACTTACTACAATAAAGATGAATTTTAAAAAAGGGAGTTCTCTACCACAAAGTCTGCCTTGCAAAGAGTGTTGAAAGTTCTTCAATCTGAAATGAGGATACACTAATCAGTTACATGAAGGCACATGAAAGTACATGACATACTGGTAAAAATGAAAAATATACTGTCAGACTTAGAAAACTGTAACTTTTTATTAGGATGGTATGTTAACCACTCAACTATAGTATAAAAGTTAAAGAATAAGAGAGCAAAATTAATATAGCTTAAATACATTTTAAACAAATATATGACTTAAAAGAGGTAAATTGTGATATCAAAAAACATAAAAAGAGGAGTAAAAATATATGCATTGAAAAATAAGTTGCTATCAGCCCAAATGAACTGAATATCTGCAAAATGTTTGGTGTGGTTCACAAATAACCACAAAGCAGAGACCTAGAATAGATCCAAAAAGACAAAGAAAGGAGAAATAGAGAATGCCACAATCTAAATTAACCAATTAATGGAAATACAGAGACAAAAGGAAAATAAAACAATGGAAATACAATATGATCATAAAGTAATTGATAAGATAGTTATTAATTTAATACATATCAACAATTATTCAAAATATGAATATTGGACTCACACTCAAAAGGAACACAGCAATTGTATATATAAATATATGCTACCTAAAAGAGGCTCATTTTAGATTTAAGGACACACACTAACTCAAAGTAAAGAGATAAAAAAATGTTACGCCATGGAAGTGGAAAGTAAAAGAAAGCAGTGGAAACTATACTTGTATCAGACACAATAGACTTTAAGCTAAAATTGTAACAATAGACAAAGAAGGTCATTATATAATGATAAGTTAATCAATACATCAAGAAGATATACCAGTTATAAATACATACACACCACACATTGGAGCCTCTAAATATATTAAGCAAATACTAACAGATTTGAAAGTAGAAATAGACAACAATACAATAACTGTAGGAGTTTTGTTTTCCCACTTTCAACAATGGATAAATCGTTCAGACATAAAAACCAACAAGAAAACAATGAATTTGAACTGCACATTAGATCAAATAGACCTAACAGATATCTACAGAACATTTCATCCAAGAGCTGCAGAATACACATTCTTCTCAAATGCACACAGAACATTGTCAAAGATAGATCATATGATAAGACACAAAGCAAGTTTTAGCAACTGTACTAGATTTATCACAGAATTCACTTTGTAAGTTATATAAATGTCTAACCGTTATGCTGTATACCTGAAACTAATATAAAATAATACTGAATGTCATCTGTAATTAAAAAATAAAATAAAAATAAATAACTAAAAACACCCAACTTGAGTGGATTTCTGGGTTCTCTGTTCTTTTCCATTGATCTATATGCCTGCTTTTGTGGCAGTACCAGGCTGTTTTGAGTATAGTGGCTTTGTAGTACAACTTCAAATCTGGTAGTGTGATTCCTCCAACTTTGTTTTTCTTTCTCAAGATTGCTACAACTATTTGGGGCCTTTTGGATTCCATATAAATTTTTGGAGAATTTGTTCTAGCTTTGAGAAATATTCTGTTTGTATTTTAATAGTGGTCACATTGAATCTTTAGATTCCTTTGGGAAGTATGGACATTTTAATGATGTTGATTCTACCAATCCATGAGCATGGTATATTCTTGCACTTGCATATATCTTCCTCTATCTCTTTTTTCAATGTCTTGTAGTTTTCCAAATACAGGTCATTATCCCCTTGGTTAAGTTTATTCCTAAGTATACAAGTTTTTGTTGCAATGGTAAATGGGGATGTTTGTTTGGTTTCCATTTCTGAGAGTTTATTATTGGTATATAAAATGCCATAGATTTCTGGGTATTCATTTTATATCCTGTTACATTGCCCAATTTATTTATTAAATCTAAAAGTTTTCTGATGGAATCTTTAGGGTTTCCTATGTACAATATCCTGCCATCTGTGAATAGAGACAGTTTTACTTCCTCCTTTCCAATTTGGATGCCTTTCATTTCTTCTTCTTATCTGATCACAATGGCTAGCACTTCTAGTACTATGTTGAACAGGAGTGGTGAAAGTGAGCATCCTTGTCTTGTTCCTGCTCTTATGGGAAATGGTTGTAGTTTTTGTCCATGGAGTATGATGTTGGCTGTAGGTTTGTCATATAAGGTATTTATTATGTTGATGTATGATCTCTTTATTCCTATTTTGTTGAGAGTTTTTATTAAAAATGTGTGTTGGATTTTGTTGAATGCTTTTTCCTCATCCATTAATATGATCATGTAATTTTTATCTTTCAGTTTGTATATGTAATATATCATATTTATTGATTTGCAGATGTTGTACCAGCCTTGCATCCCTGAAATAAATCCTACTTGGTCATGGTGTATGATCTTTCTAATGTATTGCTGAATCTGATTTGCTAGAAATTTGTTGAGAATTTTAGTATCTATGTTCACCAGGGACATTGGCCTGTAATTCCCTTTCTTTGTAGTGTATTTTTCTGGTTTTGGGATTAGGGTAATCCTGGTTTCATAGAATGAGCTTGGAAGTGTTCCTTCCTCTTGAAATTTTTGGAATAGTATGAGGAGGACAGGTTTCAATTCTTCTTTGAATATTTGGTAAAAGTCCCCTGTAAAGCCATCCAGTCCAGGGCTTTTGTTTGCTGGGAGGTTTTTTTTTTTATTTGTTTGTTTGTTTGTTTTGTTTTAATCCTGCTTTGATTTCAACAGTAGTTATTGGTCAATTAGTTTTACGATTCTTGCTGTTTGAGTTTTGGAAGATTGTATTTTTCTAGGAATATATCCATTTGGTCAAGGTTGTCCAGTTTATTGGAGTAGAGCTGTTTATAGTATTTTTTATGACCCTTTGCATCTCTGTGGGGTCATTATGCTCATTTAACATTTGACAAAAGAGACAGAGCATACAATCGTGTCAAGAATGTCTCTTCAAAAATTTTGTTGGGAAAATTGGAGAGATACATGCAAAAAATGAAATTAGATCACCAACTTACACACAAAAATAAACTCAAAATGGATAAAAGACTTAAATGTAAGACATGAAACCATAAAAATCCTAAAAGAAACAATTGGCAGAAAAATATCAGCCACCTCTCATAGCAACATGTTTACAGATACATTTCCTAGGATAATGGAAATCAAGCAGAAAATAAACAAATGGGACTACATCAAAATTAAGATCTTCTGAGAGCAAAAGAAACCATCAATAAAATAACAAGGATGTCCACTCCATGGGAAGACATATTTTCCAATGATACATCTGATAAAGGGTTAACCTCCAAAATCTACAGGGAACTCATAAAACTTAACAAAAGGAAGATTGAAAAAAAACATTAAAAAATGGGCACAGGACCGCACTAGAAACTTTCCCAAAACAGACATACAGAAGGCTAAAAAGCATATGAAAAAGTGCTCAAAGTCACTGATAACCAGAGAGATGCAAATCAAAATGACAATGAGGTACCACCTCATACCTATAAGAATGTCTGTCATCAACAAATCAACAAACAAGTGTTAGCGAGGATGTGGAGAAAAAGGAGCTCTAGTGCACTGCTGGTGGGAATGCAATCTGGTGCAGCCACTGTGGAGAACAGTATGGAATTTCCTCAAAAATGTAAAAATGGAACTCCCATTTGACCCAGTGATCCCACTTCTAGGAATATATCCCAAGAAGTCAGAAACACCCATCAGAAAGAATACTAGTATATGCACTCCTATGTTCATAGCAGTACAATTTACAATAGCTAAAATTTGAAAACAGCCAAAGTGCCCATCAGCAGATAAGTGGACTAAAAAACTATGGTACATCTACATGATGGAATACTATGCAGCTGTAAAAAAGAACAAACTCTTAGCATTTGCAACAGCATGGATGGAACTGGAGAGCATTATGCTAAGTGAAATAAGCTAGACAGAGAAAGATACATATCACATGATCTCACTCATTTGTGGAGTATAATGAACAACATAAACTGATGTACAAAAATAGAACCAGAGTCATAGAAGCATCAAACAGACTATTCAATCTATGAGGAAAGGTGGGGGGTGAGGTGGTAAAAGATCAACCAAAGAACTTGTATGCATGCATATGAACATAACCAATGGACACAGACAGTAGGGGGGTGAGGGCATGTGCTTGGGGGTGGGGTCAGCCAGGGACAGATCAATGGGGGAAAAAGAAGACTTATGTAATACTTTAAACAATAAATAATTAAAAATAATAATATTGTAATAACTATGTGTGGTGTCAGATGAGTGCTAGACTTATTGGGATGTTGACTTTGTAAGTTATAAAAATGTCTAATCACTATGTTGTATACCTAAAACTAATATATTGTTACATATCAATTGTAATCGAAATAAAAAAATACATTTCAGCTGGTAGAAAAAAAAATGGGCAAAGGATCTCAGAAACTTTTCCAAAATGGACATACAGAAGGCTAAAAGTCATATGAAAAAGTGCTCAAAGTCATTGATCACCTGAGAGATGCAAATCAAAATGACAATGAGGTACCACCTCATACCTTCAAGAATGGCTATCATCAATAAATCAACAAACGACAAATGTTGATGAGGATGCGGAGAAAAAGGGAGCTCTCATACACTGCTGGTGAGAATGCACACTGGTGCAGCCTCTGTGGAAAACAGTTTGGAATTTCCTCAAAAAATTAAAAATGGAACTCCCATTTGACCCAGTGATCTCACTTCTAGGAATATATCCCAAGAACTCAGAAACACCCATCAAAAAGAATGTATGCACCCCTATGTTCATAGTAGCACGATTTACAATAGCTAAGATTTGGAAACAGCCTAGGTGTCCATCAGTAAATGTGTGGATTGAAAAACTATGGTACATTTATGCCTTAACCAGTTTGGCTCAGTGGATAGAGTGTTGTCCTGCAGACTGAAGGGTCCCAGATTCGATTCCAGTCAAGGGCATGTACCTTGGTTGCGGGCACATCCCCAGTAGCGGGTTTGCAGGAGGCAGCTGATCGATGTTTCTCTCTCATTGATGTTTCTAACTCTCTATCCCTCTCCCTTCCTCTCTGTAAAAAAAAAAAATATATATATATATATTTAAAAAAAGAAAAAGAAAAACTATGGTACATCTATACAATGGAATCCTATGCACCTGCTTAAAAAAGAAGGAACTCTTACCATTTTCAACAGCATGGATGGACCTAGAGAGCACTATGCTAAAGGAAATAAGCCAATCAGGGAAAGATAAGTATCATATGATCTCACGCATATGTGAAATCTAGTGCCCAACATAAATTGATGAACCAAAATAGACCCAGAGTCATAGAAACATGGAACAGACTGTCAAACCTCAGAAGGAAGGCAGCAGAGGTTGGAGGGGTATGGGAAGAGATCAACCAATGAACTCATATGAGAATATGCATAACCCATAGACACAGACAATATGGTGGTGAAGACTTGGGGGTGGGTGGGAGAGGGTAATGGGGAAAGAAAAGGACAAATGTAATACTTTCAACAAAGATTTATTAAAAAACATGTTGACAGAGCTGTGGACAACTGGGAACTTTCAGACACTGCTTATGAGAGCATAAATTAATAAAACTATTATGCATTTAAAAAACTATGGGATGCTGCAAATGCAGTGCTTAGGAAAATTTATGGTTGCAAATATATAAATATTTTTAAAATGTCAAGGGGGAAAAAAGGAGACATATGTAATACTCTTTGTAATACTTTAAGCAATAAAACAAAATTTTAAAAAATTAGGAAAATTGGAAATAAAAAACCAAACTGTAAACCTCAAAAATCTAGAAAGAGAAGATCAAGTTGAGCCCAAAGTTAGACAAAGGAAGGAAATAATAATGAGCAGAAGGGAAATAAAATCGGGCCAGCTAAGGAAAGAAAAGAACCAATGAGTGTCAGGCTTGGTTTTTCTTTTTTCTTTCTTTTTTTTAAAAATATATTTTATTGATTTTTTACAGAGAGGAAGGGAGAGGGATAGAGAGCTAGAAACATTGATGGGAGAGAAACATCGATCAGCTGCCTCCTGCACACCTCCCACTGGGGATGTGCCCGCAACCAAGGTGCATGCCCTTGATCAGAATCGAACCTGGGACCCTTTGGTCTGCAGGCTGATGCCCTATCCACTGAGCCAAACTGGTTAGGGCAAGACCTGGTTTTTCTAAAAGATAAACAAAGTTGACAAATCTTTAGTCAGATTAAGAAAAAAAGAGAGACTCAAAAAAATCAAATTAGAAATGAAAGAGAAAGGTAATAACTGCCATTTCAAAAATATACCAGATTGTACAAGACTGCTATGAACAATCATATGACAAAATATTATATAATCTAGAAAAGCTGGGTAATTTCCTAGAATTATACAGCCTACCAAGAGGAAATATCAAGTATTAAGAGACAAATACCAAGTGAGGAATTGAATTAGTAATCAAATAAACACAGTTTCTAAATTAAAAAAATATATATATCTTAACACAAAAAAGCGCAGAACCAGATGGCTTAATGGGTGATTTCTACCAATCATTTTGGGATGAATTAATGCCAATCCTTTTCAAATTCTTCCAAAAAATTGAAGAGGAGAAAACTCATCCATACTCATTCTCTAGGATCAGCAACACATAATATCAAATCCAGATAATGAATAATGATAATTTTACTCTTCTTTGCAATTTGGATACTATTTTATTTATTTATCTTCCCTGATTACTTCTAGGTAGTACTTTCAGTATGATATTGAATATTAATAGAGAAAGTGGGCACCCTTGTCTTGTTCCTGATTTTAGAGGAAAATTTGTCATTTTTTTCCATTGAGTAAAATGTCAGCTGTGGGTTTGTCACATATGACCTTTATTGTGTTGAGGTATGTTCTACAAGAAATGAAATCTCCTGGCCAATATCTGCAATGAACATAGATGCAATTATTTTCAACAAAATATTAGCAAAAAATTCAAGAACTCATTAATAGAATTATACATCATGAGCAAGTGATAATTAATCCTTGGATGCTAGATGATGCAACATATTCAATTTAATATTTGTGATACAATACACTTAGAGAATAAAAGATAAAATTTATATGAATATCTCAATAGATGCAAAAAATCTTTTGAGAAAATATAATATGTTAATGGTTAAAATTATCAACAGATTGGGTATAGAAAGAACATACCTCAACATAATAAAGGTCATATGTGACAAACCCACTGCTGACATTTTACTCAATGGAAAAAAAATGAAAAATTTTCCTCTAAAATCAGGAACAAGACAAGGGTGCCCACTTTCTCTATTCATATTCAATATCATACTGGAAGTACTACCTAGAAGTAATCAGGGAAGATAAAGAAGTAAAAAAGTATCCAAATTGCAAAGAAGAGTAAAATTATCATTATTCACTGGTAATATGAGCTTACATATTGAAAATCCCAAAGACTCAACTAAAGAACTGACCTTGAATCTAATTAATGGATTCAGTAAAGTTTCAGTATATAAAATCAACACACAGAAATAGATACTTTTCTATTCACTAACAATAACACATCTGAAAAAAATAATGAGAAATACCCCATTAACTATAGCATCAAAAGCAATAAAATATCTAGGAATAAACATACCCAAGGAGATGAGAAATTTGTACAATAAAAAGTATAAGACTTTGCTGAAAAAATAAAAGAAGACACAAACAATTGGAAGAATATCCTGTTTCCATGGATTGGAAGAGTTAATATTGTGAAAATATCCATGATATCCCAAATCCATTTATTGATTTAGTGCAATTCCTATCAAAATTCCAATAGCATTAGAATTTTGCTAGAAATAGAAAAAAATAATCAAACCTAAAATTTGCATGGAATTCCTTTGTGATCCTCCAGAAAATACAGGCTTAGGTATTCAAAGGACATGAAGAATAATCCATCCAATATTTTTTATATTTTTTATAATATGTCATGCCAAGAACAAAAAGATCTGTTAACCAAGTGATGTGTGCTCTAGGACAACTGACCTGATACTCTTGAAAGTGTCACTGTTTCTGGAATCTAGTGGTATACAAGAATCATTGAAGAAATGCCAGTGAAGGGGACAACTAGGATTACTTTACTCTGAAACAGCTGGGAAATAGTGCCTGTCTTCTTAATTTTAGAATTAACTTTACCCTAGAAAAGGGGCCTCGACTGAGGCATGTAGTCACTTGCTAGCTATATATTTGATAATTGTCAATAAACAATTATTATCACCCTTCAATTGATGTGGAACTTCAGAGCCTGGCATGTTTGCTTAAAATTAGTAAATATTGGGATTTGTCTCAATAGTCCTAGGTTATTATTGTCAATTTATAGATGAGTCCTATAAGGAGAAACAAGGCTACTTGTTTTTTTTTTTCCTGCATAGTAATATAGACGTGATGGTGATAGTGATGATGGTAACATAACATTTATTGAAATTCTGACTATCTGTCCTCAGACCAGATATGTGTATTATTTTATTAAATTCTCATGTGGCCCTCTGAGGTGAGATATGGGACATTACTATAACCATTTCATAGATGAGAAAGTTGTGGTTCAAAAAAAAAAGGTTAAGTAGTTTTCCCATGTTGCACAACTACAAAATTGCAGAATTTAAATTAATATCCCAGGCAGTCTGACTCCTAAAAGCTGTAGAGCCTCCTTGGTTACTGCTATTAATTGGGTGGACTAGGACATGAGAACTATAATGCTAAAATTCTTTCCCTCCTCTCTTATGACCCACTACAGAAGGCTCCTTGAGCTATCAAAGAAGCTGGGTGGCCACGCTTATAAAAGATGAGAGTCAAAAGGACTGAGTCTTTGTGGAAATAGGTAGGTAGCTAGAGATTGCAGCCAGAAAAATTGGCTTATAGCACAAGTACTTGGAACCACCTTTTTATTCCAAGAGAAAGGCTGTAGCCTAGCACCTGAGTCTGTTTGAAGAATAATTTGAAAACCGTCCTCCTAGCCCCCGTTGCAATAATGCAAAGAGTTATCACCTGTAACTGCTGGAGGGTGCTGGTGCTAGCACACTCCCTTTACAAGTCAGTTTCTTTATGTCTCATCGCATAATCACTTAGGCAGCTGTTTCCATAGACACCCACACTTCAGTTTCCCAGCTTAACCGCATTCACACAAGAATGCAGACCTGGTTGCAGCAGCTGTGAACTGTTTTACCATTTGTTTAACAGGCACCGCTTATCTACTTTCCTCTATATGTGCAACAGGATGGTGCTTAAAAAAACACACACACACGAAAAAAAAAACAAACAGTAATAAAACAGTACCTGAAAGACCTTTAGGAGTTTCAAAGCTAAATAAATATATTTTGATCTATAAAAGAAGGCAAAATCAGAAAGTAAAGGAGGAACAACTTTTTTCTACTCTTGGCCTTTGGGGGACAAGGGTGGGGCAAGAGTGACTTGTGCTGGGCTGTTTCACAAGTGTGAGATAAATGTACACAGCTTTCTTTCTATGAAACAGAGATGTGAGTCTCTGGGGACCCATAGGGGATGGTACTGAAGTGTGGAAGTCTGTGTGGACACTAAAGAAAACCTAAAAAATAAGCTAATAATACTTACAGGTCACTAGGCTATACTTACTTTTGAACATGTACTAACAATAAGCAAAAAAATAATAATTTAATTAAATTATGTTTAAAAGCATGTTCCTGCTGACAATCTGGAAAAAGAACATTGCAGTAGAAGATTCCATAGAGAGAGAAAAGATAAGAATCATCTTAATTATTAACTCTTGTGAAAAAAATAAATAGTAAAACTTTGTCAATTGGCCTAGAACATTAGGTATAGACATGCTAAGGGAGTGCACATTCATATATGCAAAAAACACACATATATTGGTTCCTATATGAAGCTTTTGTATACATCCAGTACACAAAATTTTCTGCCTTAGCTTATCCCAGTTGAATACAACATATATACAAACATGCCTCACATCAAGGAGTGCTTTGAAGTTCACTGTAATCAATCAGACAAATAAATATTCTGGGCTTAGATGAAACTGGTAGCAAAGAGGGCATGATGAAATTCTGTCTTAAAATAATGTTAACAAACACTATTTCACCTCTCTTAATCATCACAACTCTATGATATTCATTCTATTATTGCATTATATGAATGAGGAAACTAAAGCAAAAAAGCATTAAATGACTTTTTAAAAGTCAGATTGCTAATAAGAGTTTGAGCCAGGATTTAACCTTAGGCAGTCTGTATCAAAGTCTGTGCTCATCACCACTGTAATTAGCAAGTGGAAAGAAGTGCTGTTAATCCAGTAGGAAAAAGTAGGTGCTGAACCACCCCCACTGCTTTCCTCTTCTAAGCATCTAGGTATTTTTTTTTTGTGTGTGTGTGTGTGTTACTGCTCTAAGTTAGTGAGTGGGTGGTGGGAATTGAAATGGTAGAGATGTTTTAGATTGGAAGGGAGGTGTGATTTGAAAAGTAATTACGATTTGATGAGAAAATGAGCTCTTTGTAAGGAACTCAGCAGAGATTCTTCCTCTCCCTTAGCCTCTTACTGGTAAAACTGTGCATGGTCTACATCTTGCTTTAGATTGCTTTTCCATAAAACGAGAAAATACATGTTCAGGATGATTTTGGGACAAGAATATTTCAAGCAAATATTGAAGGCTTCCCTCTACTCCAGTGTTCTCAACCTTGGCTGCACATTAGAATCACCTGGGAATCTTTTTAAAATCCTGATTTCTGGGCTTCATCCTCCAGAAATTCTGTTTCTTTGTTACTAATGTTGTGGCCCCACCCCATAACAAAAAAGTCAAATATTACCATTTAAAAAATACCTAGAGATGAAGCAGAATAATTGCAAATATTAAAATGTAGGACCAGTGGTTTACAAATGGCTGGAAATTTGAAAGCTAAAAGAAATTATTGAAATGCTTGAGTAGCAAATGAATTTCAACAAACAAGTTACAATAAATTGCATTTGAAAATTACTAGTAATGTGAAACACATATAATTTTCTAATGAAAACAAGCCATTAAATCCATGGAGGCTCCACTTATAAAATTCAAGCTAAGATGAAGGTAGTCTCTTTATGAGTGAATCACATTCTTGAACACTACCCACTGCTGCTGATAAAGTATAACCTGATCAACTGCTCAGGCCATGGGCACATTTCATCCTAGGCTGGGAGATTCTATATATTCATATTGCAGCCACACTTAGGAAATAAATGGGAACTGGCATATATTGAAAGACTATGATTCAAGTAGGGGATTAAACCTGAAAAAGAAGACTGGGAAATTATAAGGAAGAGAAAGGGGAAGGTGTGAGATGGAAAGGGAACTATTTTGACATTCTCTGCCACGGAGTAGTACAGAGAGAAGCTTCTATGAAAATATTGTAAAAAATAAAGACATACACTGTATATGTATATACATGCAAAGGCATGGATTTCTAAAGCAATTGAAAATATTTGGTCTCAGTTGGAAATGACTATTTGTGTCTCTGGGCTATTCATTAGTCACATTAGCACTTACTATTTCTTTCCCTGAGCCGCTTGTTTTTACCAAAACTTGTGAACAGAGGTAAAAATAGAAAATCGGGGTCTTTAAGAGGTGACATACATGGCTAGAATGTTTACAACAGTTTTTAAAATAGTATCATTTGAACTATTAAAATATTTTCATAGAGTCACAAAACATTGTGGGTGACAAATGAGGGAGGAAATACTGAGATATGTACTTGCATGCCATCTTAAGGTGCCAATGAGCTAAATTCTCTATTCCCCTATGTTATAACCAAATGCAAAATACATGCTTAGGTGTTTTTCTTTACTGACTTACATTTACTAACTTAAAGATAGACAAATATAAGTTATGTGAACACTGTTGCTTCATCTAACTGCCATTCTGTTTTTATTTTTAAGGTAAGGAGTCTTTATATATTATTAAATATAGCATAATTCTTTTTACCAACTTAAAATTCTATTTTTATACTTTTCCACACTCAAAATTTTACTACAAATGAGCTTTACATGCCATATCCATATCTTTATTTCCCAATCTCTCTCAAAACCAAGATTCCTTATTTTCTAATGAATATATTATCTTGAATGTCATTAGTGACCCCGATCAATACATAAAATAATTTCTCAAGTCCTCATTATCCTTGACATTTTAAAGTGTTTGACACACATCACCACCACTTTTTGAAATTTTGTTTCCTTAGTTTTCTTAAGCCAATAGCTATCCTGATTGTCTCCCTACCTTTATGTCTATTTCCTTTTAAAAATAATACTTTTATTGATTTCATATTGGAAGGGAGAGGGAGAGAGAGAGAAACATCAATGATGAGAATCATTGATCAAATGCCTCCTGCATATCCCCTATTGGGGATTAAGCCTGCAACCCAGGCATTTGGTCTGACTGGGAATGGAACTGTTCATTAGTCTATGCTCAACCACTGAACCACACCAGCCAGGCATCTCTATTTCATTTTGTTACAACTCTCCCCTTGCTCAGCCATTAAATATTGTTCTTCTCCAGGTTACATCCAAGACTCATTGTTCTTCTCCTCATGCTGTCCATCCATGTTAGACAAGCACATCTACTTTTTTAAATTTATCTTTATTGTTATAAGTATTATAGATATCCCTTTTTTATCTCCCATTGATTTCCTCTACTTTCATTATTTCAACTGCTACCTCTACACTGATTAATCCTAAATCTCTATTTTTGGCCTCATCTTCTCTCCGTTTTGATTCTAGTGTTATTCTGAAATCTGTCATGATCAGAGACAGAAGAATTGCTACGTATATACTGTTCTTAGCTCTGTTGCCTTTATCAATGCTTAGAGGAAATTTATTGTCATGTTAAATGTTATTTTAATGAGAAAACCAGAAGTTTTGTCACCTGAATACAAAAGAAAAATAATCCATCTAATGATTGATTCAGTTTCATTCTAACTGGGCAGGTAAAAAGTTATGCTTATATAAACATACCTCAGAATGCTTCCTTCTACCAGTTTACACCAGGGAACTAGAGCAGATTCTTTCAGGGGTGCTCAGCTCTTGGGAAAACTTAGGAGTGTGTGTCCATGCCAGCTTTATAAGATATTTCTGGACATTGAGGGGAGAACTTAGGACCCCCAACCTTACCTTTGCCTCATCATCTAAAATGCTTTATCAAGGCTACCTCCAGTGACAACCTAGTCTAGATAGAGGCCAAAATACCTTTGATATATAATTACGCTGTCTACTCTGCCACTAATGCACAATGTAGAGCGTATAGATTAGAAGTGCCTCTGCTGCTAGTTCTCAAAGATCTCTTCTGTAAAGTGGGGTGATGTCAGCTCTGTCTACTTTCTTAGGTTGTTTGAAACGCAAGAAGTTAATGAAAGTGTAGGTGCTACTCACATAAAAGAGAACTTTATTAATCACTATAATATATATATGTATATGATCCTGCTTTGTTGCTTACTTTGAAGGAAATTTGAAATTGCTTTTGTATGGTGACCACAATAGATCTTTTGTTCTTTTGGCTTTACTCTGAGTTGCAAATGCTCAAATAGTTCATTGCCATTCATAATGCCCATATCCCACAATAGTAGAGAACCTATACCTCAGCTTGTAAAACACCATGCAGTCCAAAAGTCTAGTCTCTTGTTTGAGGCTTTTATTCTGACCATAAGCTGCATATGGCATTTTTTATGAATGTTTATGGTGAAATAATAACCTAGGGCTCAGTGGTTGAGTGTTGACCTGTGTACCAGGAGGTCATGGTTCAATTCCTGGTCAGGGCACATGCCTGAGTTGCAGGCTTGATAGTTAGTGTGGGGCATGTGAAAGGCAGCCAATTAATGATTCTCTCTCATCACTGATGTTTCTATCTCTCTCTGCCTCTTCCTTCCTTGCAGAAATCAATAAAAATATACACTGAGTGGCAAGATTATTATGACCAACCAGATTATTATGACTATCCCATCAGTACTTCATTGACACTTCCAAAAATACTGAATATTGAAAACTTCCTAAGCAAATACTCTCAAGGTATTATTATTATTATTATTATTATTATTACTATTTGCATAACTAATTCACTTTATTGTACTGATGGGGTGGTCATAATAATCTGGCCGGTCATAATAATCTGGCCACTCAGTGTATTCTAAATAATCTATGGTTTATCTCTCTCACTGTTTGACACCTTTTAAAAAGTGTATGTGTTTATAGACTTAAAGTAATTTCTAAGAACAATGTCAACATATGGTAAGACAACCTTTCATCTAGTAGGCAAACTACTCTTGGTGAAGATGATCAAGGCAATGCTGATGCTTTTGGAACAAATGAGCATTCAGCAGACACCAAATTACTAAAACACTTGGCACTGACTGGAAAGAGGAGAATAAGGAGAGGTAGAGAGAAAATAATTTCATAATTTAATTATTCTTTTAGTTAACAATGATGAAATCATAGAATCTAAGGGCTGACAGAAATTTTGAGGTTCTATGGTCCGGTGTTTCCCAAATTTCAATCATTCTTTTACCTACCATATGATCTTTTCATACCTGCTTTTCCCACTTAATATATAAAATAGTATGTATATTTCTTTAATCTATTTAAACTAATTTTATGTAGTTATTTAACTGCATTTATTTCTTATTTAAGAAGAAATGTTACATTACTATATGATTGGAAAGCAAGTCACATCTGACATAAAATATGGCAGTTGCAAAAATAAATGGTAATCTATTGTAAATATTAATCAATTAGTATAAAAATATTGGTCCATAAATCTCCAAAAATTATTTTGTATGTCACTTGTGGCAAATGGGTTCAGTGCTACACCTGTTTTGTATCCACAGAATATGTAGAAAAGAACTTCCCTTACCCAAAAAGGCTAACTTCTCTTTGAGGTCATAGAACAAAGCTGTGGCAAAAATGAGACTGATCTGGTTACAAGAATATTTCACTATCTGAAAGGTGAATTATTTTCTGTGTATTTCATGGAGATGAGTTCCACATTAAACTGTCCTTTGAAAGAAGAGCTATTACTTGAGGATTAATAAATTATCACATACATTTTTCTTCTTAAACTTACTGTAATACTTCTATTTGCATTCCCAATTATGAGAGTTTAACAGAGGAATTGAAATATGGGAAAGAACATCCCCACAAGGAAAAATATTGAAATGGATGGATTCAGATGGGCAAAGCCTCAATCTCTAGACAGAAGGGAAAATTAAACACTGATCATATCTCCTAACAGCTGCATAACTGTAAGGGGCCCATGAAAGAGACAGCACAATAGCCAACTAGGACAGGCACATCAGGTTTAACTGGAAATCCTAGTGACCAAGGAGTTTGGAGAAAAATAAAAATAAATAAATAAATAAATCCTAGAATCCTAGTGGTCAGATTTTTTTTTTTCAAATCAGCCACTTCCAGGGCGTGCTTTACTGGATTTAATAAACAATCAGCCCAATTACCTATACTTTCTCCCTTTTTATCTCTAGACATAGGCAGTTAGAATCAGTTCTCATCAAAATGACTCAAACCAAGCATCCCCAGCCCTTTTTTAAGCATCAACATGATTAGAATGGTAGCAAGAGTCTCTAACTATAATTAATGCATTAGAGTATTTGGCTTTATTAGTTATTAGTTATAAATGACCATTAGTCAAACCTAGCAATTATGCAGTGAATGATTGATTCTAAATGACTTTAACTAGAAATGCACCATCTTAAATAATAAGATGAATAAACTAAAGCCCAGAGAGGTATAGAACTTGCCAACAGTAGCAAGTTAAGATTGCAAATGCAGCTCGACAGGTAGCAGGATATAAAATTAACAACCAGAAATCTATGGCATTTTGATACAACAATAATGAACTCTTAGAAATAGAAACTACACGCACACACACACACACACACACACACACACACAATCCCATTTACCATTGTAACAAAATTTAAGATGCTTAAGAATAAACTTAACCAAAGAGGTAAAAGACCTGTACTTGGAAAACTATAGGACATTGAAAAAAGACATAGAGGAAGATGTAAACATAAGTTGAAGACTATACCGTGTTCATGGATTAATAGAATCAACATCATTAAAATTTCCACACTACTCAAAATAATCTATAGATTCAATGGAATCACCATTAAAATACCAATGGCATATTTCACAGACCTAGAACAAAATCTCCAAAATTTTATATGGAATCCAAAGAGACCCCAAATAGCTGCAGAAATCTTGATAAAGAGGAACAAAGTTGGAAGAAGCACATTACCAGATATCAAGTTATACTACAAAGCTGTTGTACTCAAAACAGCTTAGTACTGGCACAAGAACAGGCATATAAATCAATGGAACAGAACAGAACACCCAGAAACTGACCTATGCCATTATACTCAATTAATATTTGACAAAGGAAGCAAGATTGTCATTGGAGTAGTGACAGTCTCTTCAATAAATTGTATTGGGAAAATTGGACAGATACATGCAAAAAAAAATGAAATGAGACCATCAACTTACACCATACATAAGAATAAATTCAAAATGGGTAAAAGACTCAAATGTAAGCCATGAAACCATAATAATCTTAGAAAAAACTATAGGCAGCAAAAATATCAGACATCTCTCATAGAAATATGTTTACTGAAACATCCCCCAGGACAATGGAAATTAAGTAGGAAATAAATAAATAGGACTACATCAGAATTAAAAGCTTCTGCACAGCAAAAGAAACCATCAACAGAATAACAATAGAACCCACTTCATGGGAGAACATATTTGCCAATGATACATATGTTAAGAGGTTAATCTCCAAAATACTTAGGGCACTCATAAAACTTAACAAAAGGAAGACAAATTATCCAATTAAAAAATGGGCAAAGGACCTACTGGTAAACAGACACTTCTCCAAAGTGAACATACAGAAGGCTAAGAGGCATATGCAAACATGCTCAAAGATACTCATCATTCAAGAGATACAAATCAAAACAACAATGAGGTACCACCTCACACCTGTCAGAATAGCTATCATCAACAAATCAACAAACGACAAGTGCTGGTGAAGATGTGGAGAAAAGAAAACCCTCAGGCACTCCTGGTGGGAATGCAGACTGGTGCAGCCACTGTGGAGAACAGTATGGAGTTTCCTCAAAAAATTAAAAATGGAACTCCCATTTGACCCAGTGATCCCACTTCTAGGAATATATCCTAAGAAATCGGAAACACCAATCAGAAAGGATATATGCACCCCTATGTTCATAGCAGCACACTTTACAATAGCTAAGATTTGGAAACAGCCCAAGTGCCCATCAGCAGATGAATGGATAAAAAAGCTGTGGTACATTTACACAATGGAATACTATGCAGCTGTAAAATGAAAGAACTCTTACCATTTGCAACAGCTTGAATGGACCTGGAGAGTATTAAGCTAAGTGAAGTAAGCCAGTCAGACAAAGGTAAGTATCACATGAGCTCACTCATATGTGGAATCTAATGACCACAATAAACTGATGAACAAAATAGATCCAGAGACACAGAAGCATGGAACAGGCTTGCAACCTCAGAGGGAAGGCAGGGGAGGGTGTGTGGGTGGGAAGAGTTCAACCAAAGAACTTGTATGCATATATGCATAACCCATGGACACAGACAATAGGGTGGTGAAGGCCTGTGGAAAGGGTTGTGGGTGGACTAGAAGAGGTCAATGGGAGGAAAAGAAGACGTATATAATACTTTCAACAATAAAGATTAAGAAAAAACATTGAAGACCCGAAAGGGCGTCTTTGAATGACAGGTATGACTATTGATAGTTTACTATATTGGAATGAAAAAATTAAAATATTTAGTTAAGAAAAAAGAAATTATGAACACACTTAAAATCCAAGTGTGAATGTGAGTATAATCCTATTTCTAAACACCATATTCTGTTTGAGCATCAGTTTTTCCTCTCTTTCTCCCACTTCCCACTTCCACCTTTGCTTTAGAAAGCATTTATTCTTTCAAGTACATAGCATTTTTTTAAAGTGAAAATCCTCTCTTTTAAAACTGACACTGAAGTTTTACATTTAAAACATTACGGTGAGTTTTTATAAAAAATATATATCTCAATTCTTAAGTTCATCGAACTCTTTTAGCTTTTTCCCAGCCAAGACTTCGTATTTTGGCTTTATGCCCTCATACCAACTCAAATCTAAACCAGGCTCCTTAATGGGTAACTCTACTTTAACTCAGATCTGACATCAGTCTTTCTTTCATGCACCTGGCTTCATTTATCTTTGTACATTTCAACATGTTTACATTGCCTGCACAAGCTAGGTTTTCTAAATCCCTGTGCTCCCCATGACCTTCACTTTCCCATATCTAGACATTTTTCTTAAAATGTTTACAAAATGTCTATTGTTTGTCCAGAAACTTCTTGCAAGGGCAGAGAGCAAGACTTTATGAAAACAACTATTGTTTTCAAATGCTCAGTGCTAAGTTAGTTCCTTTCTGGGCAAATTGCCCTGTATGCCTCAAGAAACAGAAATAAAAATTTACAATGTATGAATGTTGAAACAAAAACTCAAGGTGAAGAAATGGAAATCCAGATACATATGGAAATAAAAAATAGTGTCAATATGTTTGAATGTTAATATGCTTAAGCCAAATTATCTATTTATCTTGAAGGTGAGAAGTACATTGCATTTCATTAAGTGGAAGCCATTCTTAGTCATTCTCCTATCCACTGGTCTTATGTAACAGAAAAAAAAATCACAGGAAAATAGTTCCAAAAATGATTTGGAAAGTATGATCCTCTCTCACTTCTAAATTCCATCTTTTTAATGTGTGTGTTGTTTTTTTTTGCTTGTTAGCTTGTTTAACTTACAAAATAACTAGGGGCTTATTTATTAGTTTGTGTTTATTTATTTATGCTTTTTCTTAAGGGGCTTCTGTTTATTACATTAGCTTTATGATTAGTTGTCATCAGTGCTATGCAAACAGAAATTACATATGGTCCTTCTTTGCAGGTATTCAAAGGTAACTTCTCTTCCAGAAAAATTTATTATATTTATATGTAGCCAGAATCTCAATGTCCCTCACCTTGATCCATTTCATGATCCTCCCCTGGTCCTTTTCCCCTGGCTCTTCTCCCCTGCTAATGATTCATCGATTTTCTGTATATGTGTATCTTAGAGTAGGTGATAATAGAGGAATTTATTTTTAAAATTTACTTTTGTTATCCTTGGAAATTATAGTTTCAATGCACAGTTTATCAAATTGTTTTAAAAATGTCCTTTCAAATCAATTCTTATAGAATCAAACTGTATTGAGAAGTATCCTGCTCCTCCTCTCCCCACATTTACAAACATATTATAACCCTACTATAGATTTGTTGGTTTTGCTAAATAAAGCTAAAGAAATGAACAGATGAAATATAGTGCAAATAATAGTAGTCTCCATAATTACGACTTTATCACATTTCTCTTAAAAGCAAAAGCCCCCATTTTAGCACATGAGAGTGTATAGTATCATAGGCACATTCTTTTTTATTTGTGTTAAGACATCTTTTATAAGAAATTCTTGATCATGTTCATGACCATGGGTGATTAAAATCTATAGATTATTCATAATGGTTTAATTTTCTGTTACATAGCCTTTCCCCAACACATTACTTTAGATAGGCTCTCTAAAACCCCATTAATCTCCAAGATTTTGGATTTTAAGTAGCAAAATTATTAAGGTTGAGACTCTATCTTTTTCTTAAAAGTATATTTGATTGATTTTTTACAGAGAAGAAGGGAGAGGGATAGAGAGTTAGAAACATCGATCAGCTGCCTCCTGCACACCCCCTACTGGGGATGTGCCCAAAACCAAGGTACATGCTCTTGACCAGAATCAAACCCTGGACCCTTCAGTCCACAGGTCGACGCTCTATCCACTGAGCCAAACCGGTTCGGGCGAGACTCTATCTTTTGTTATTCCTTCATTAGGTAGGCATACAGAAATAAAGAGAAAATGACTTAGTATATTTAAACATTAACTGCATTGAGAATTTCAGTTCTAGTTGGAAACTTTTAAAAATCAGTGAAATAAGTGTCAAGCATGATTTTTTCTATCTTCCGAGAAAATGTTTCCCTTAACTGCCTACACAGGAACACCCAGTAATCATCTGAAAGCAATAATAATGTGGTTTCATTATTCTAGCAGCCTTTCTCTTTAAGAGGCTAATAAGGTCTTGACAGAACTACTCCTAAAGCCTGTGGCGCCCTCTTCTGACCCCTCCCCCAACAAGGTATGGGTTTTGTTTCTGAACTACCCTGGGGCTTTTTTTTGCTTTTGCTTTCTCCTAACCTTATCTGTTACTTTACTCTTGTGTGTGTGGAGAGGGATGGGGAGTGGTGGGTGGAGGTGGATGGGATTGAGCAAAAAATAAAAAAAAAAGAGAGAGGACTCATGGACATGGATAATGTTGTGGTGATTGCTGGGTATAGGGGGTTGGGTGGAGGTGGAAGAGAATATAGAGGGGATAAATGGTGATGGAAAAAATAAATATCATGCAAAAATTCAGAGGTAACTGGTGGAAAACACAGGTCCTATGATAGAAATATGGCTACAGCTCCATGGTGATTGTGTTACATATTCCTATGTTTTCATTTTGAAATTTGAGCTTTGTTCCAGAAGAGAAGAAATAATATTGAAATTTGAAATGGGATAAAAGTCTCACTCAAGCAATAAGCCTGCATAAAAACAATCTTATGAAAAAGGAAATAAGAATTGTATGCTAAAACATCTAAATGAATTGTAAAAATAATTACTTATTAAAATTCAAACTTCATGCCATTAACTGCCTGGTAGCAGAAAATCAAGATGGCTGTTCTGAATAACTTATACTCTGTACTAAAAAATATTTTATGCTTCTCTGTTCAGAAATAGATGTTCTATTTGGACACTTCTAATATTTTATCTCACTCTTCTTTATTATCCACTCATGCTAGTTTCCTTTTCCATTCCTCATAAATGTTGCTAAAAGGGGTTTTCTAACAAAAGGTCTTCCTCTCTACTTGATGTTCATTCAAGCAACTGCCATTCCCATTATTTTCAGGCCCATCCCAAATCTTGTTTGCTCAAGGAAATATTTTATTAATATTTCCCCTCACATGACCCTTGCTCTCCTCTCAATCTCTTTATCTAGAAGCACACTGTTAAGAACTCCCTTATGCTGTACTATAATGAGACTGATTCCACAATATAGTCATGACAAAAAATTTTTAAAAATCTCACTATAATCAACACTTAATATTCTCTATTTTATAACTGCTACCATGCTTAGATTTTGATTTGTTCTTCTATTTGGAGTTTGAGCATTATAAATACAGAAGCATGCTCACCTACTTGATTTTCACTGAACTTGGCTCACCCAGTAAGTATTATCCCTAAAGTCTTGAGTACTCTTGTTGAATATTCTAATGGTGAATCTAAATCAGATTGGTAACTAAAAATTTTCAGTTAAATTAAACACTCAACTAGCCAAAGTAACTAGCTTTCAGACCACCTCTATTAGATGGGTACAATTTCCATGCCCCAGCAGTCTTTTGCTGGCTGGTTTTAAAATTCACAATAAAGTGACCGGTTTTTTGGTTTGCACATTTACTTTATATAAAAACTTTACATAAAAGCAAAATTAAATGGAAGAGGAGTGATTCATTTCTTGAAAGGCATTTGTATTTGCTGAAAGAGCCACCTCCTGGTTGAATTTTGCACTGGAGCCAACAGAATTTTTCACCAGTTTGTTTGGCAAGATTAAATGGAATTGTCAGGATAGCTTCAAAAGGAGGATGCGAAGTAGAAAATTGATAATTAATACTAAGTTGTTATTTTACAATGAATTCAAATGCAGAATGAAATTGAGTAGGTCCCTGCCATACATCTTCCATATTTGTGGAAATTTTATCTTTAGTATCCAAGTTCTGATCTTGACCTTTGCTATTAAAATAGTACAAAAAAATGTTCAAAGACACTGAGCTTTTATACAAATTAAAGACTGACAGCAGGTGGAATATTTTGCTATTTGAGAAGGGATACATCTGAGAAAATTTTATTGTAAATTGATTACTGATGCCTGTGTTTGTATGATTGGCATTTATATGGTAGAGCATCAGGCCCAGGTGATCAATTTTGAAGGAATCCCATTCTCTCCCTTGAATAGTTATTTTTTTTAGCTTGATCCTGTGGAAATACTGCCTCAGTGCCATGCACCTTACCTCCTTTCTTCTCTGTGACATGTTTGCCTTACAGTCATCAATACTGATGCCCTGTTCCTTGTTTCTAAATGATCTGCATTATTTCTTTTATGTTCTCTTTAGCACCTCTCTTCATTACTTCATGTCAAATGGTCTTTCAAAGTTTAGTGATCAAGCCTCATTCCCAGCTCATTCTGATATTCTTTCTGAAGGTTTCTCAATTGTAGCAGAGAAAAAAATGAAAAAGAATCTAAGGAACTAGAATTTACCAACTTACTAATTTGTGGGGGGTGACATTTCCTTAGATATAAAAAAACATAGTCCATCTGGCATGGCTCAGTGGTTGAGCATTGACCTATGAACCAGGAGGTCACTGGTTCAAGTCCCAGTCAAGGCACACGCCTGGGTTGTGGGCTCCATCTCCAGTGGGGGGCATACAGGAGGCAACCAATCAATGATTCTCATCATTAATGTTTCTCTCTCCCTCTCCCTTCCTCTCTGAAACCAATCTATATATATAAAATCCTAATATGCAAATAGACCAGTGGAACAACTGAACTACCAAACAACTGGTTGCTATGACGTGTGCTGACCACCACAGAGCGCGTGCGGAACATGACAGGCATCGGCATCAGGCAGCAGAGTGTGGAACATGGCAGGCATCAGCCGTGGTGGGATGGTGGAGCAGGTGAGAAGGGGGCACCAGACCAAGGCAGGGAGCCGGTCGCTATCATTAAGGTGAGCCTCTGGTGGTTACTGAAGATTCTTTGCTGCCGTGTGCCATGGTCCCACTAGGCCAGTGATGGCGAACCTTTTGAGCTCGGCATGTCAGCATTTTGGAAAACCCTAACTTAACTCTGGTGCCGTGTCACATATAGAAATTTTTTTATATTTGCAACCATAGTAAAACAACGATTTATATTTTTGATATTTATTTTATATATTTAAATGCCATTTAACAAAGAAAAATCAACCAAAAAAATGAGTTCGCGTGTCACCTCTGACACGCGTGTCATAGGTTCGCCATCACAGCACTAGGCACTTGCACCCACTGCCGGTGCTGGAGCTTCCATTCACACCCGTTGCCGGTGCTCAGTGCTGGCCCTGATTGCTCGGCACCATCAGTGGGTGCGAGTGGGGGCTGCTGGCCCTGATAGCCCCTCAGGGCTTCTCCACCTCCCCCTGCTCCTGAGGGGCAATTGGGGCAGCAGTCACCGCTCACACCTGCTGCTGGCTCCAGCCCCAATTGCTCCTCACGATCAGCAGGTGCTAGCAGAGTCATCAGCGCAGGAGTGGTGGCGGGAGCAGGGCTGCCTGCAAACAGGGGATCTGGAGCTGCAGTAGGAGGGGCTGGGTGAGAGCACAGAGGATGGGCCAAGACCCGCTCCTGTGCCCACCGCAGCTTTCCATTGCAGCCCACAGTTCCTTTAAAGGTACATGAATTCATTTACTGGGGCCCTAGTAAAACTATATTTAAAAACAAACAAACAAACAAATAAACTAGAGCATATATAACATGTTGAATAGATTAAGATAGCATCTAAAAAACATTTTTCATTATACTGAAATAGCTTTCATTCATCTATTTAGTCATGCTTACATTTGTTATTGGGTAGATTTTTTTGAACACTTACCATGAGCCAGGTAATGTTCTGAGTAGTAATAATATAGCAGTGAACAAACTATGAGTCTGACTCTTATGGACCTACAGTTTATTGGTAGAAGACAGGGATTAAAAATAACCTAAATAGCCCTGGCTAGGTAGCTCAGTTGATTAGCAGCGGTCGGCAAACTGCGGCTCAAGCCACATGCAGCTCTTTGGCCCCTAGAGTGTGGCTCTTCCACAAAATACCACGTGCAGGCGCACACGTACAGTGCGATTGAAACTTCGTAGCCCATGCGCAGAAGTCGGTTTTCGGCCTGGGCGAGTCTATTTTGAAGAAGTACTGTTGATATTTGGCTCTGTTGACTAATGAGTTTGCTGACCACTGGATTAGAGCATTGTCCCATATGCCAAAGTTGTGAGTTTGATCCAGGTCAGAGCACATACAAGAATCAGCCAATGAATGCATATATGAGTAGTACAACAAATCAATGATTCTCTCTCTCTCTACCTATCTCTCTCTTTTTCTCTCTCTTTTAAATCAATCAATAAAAATAAATTTAAATGCTTAAAATAAATATTTATATTTTCAATACATGACTTTTATTGCATCTTTAAAATGTTGCAGATAAGTCTGAAGCATCATTTGGCATCTTGCTGTTTCTATAGCTGGACAACTTAGATCTTATTCATCAGCCTGCTGAACTGTTCCTTTTTCAGAAGCATAGATACCATCCAAAATTTTTCTGATATTCTTGTTTTTAACTGATGTGTCTTGCTGAATCAAAGCAGCTGAATTTGGTGCAAGTTCAATGTTGTTTCTCATTCAAGAATCAACTCATCTTTCTGGGCTTGAGATAATGAACAAGCAACACATGATCTCATCCAAACCCTGCAGATGTATTCTTCACTCAAGAAATTTTTGATTTCAACAAGATAACCATCCTTCTGAATAACAACTTTGATGGGGAAGTGAGCTTATACCAACCTCATCTTGTATAAGAGGCTGAATGTAACACCCTTGATCATGACTACAGATAGTGTGAACCATGGCCAGTTCCTTTCTATTTCCCCACCATCTGTCAAACTGAAGCCTCTTCTTTTTCTTTCTTAGGAGACTGAGTTCTACATTGGTGTGGTTGAAGTCCATCCACAGGGTGCTTCTGGGGCCCTTCACAATAACTGTGCATCCCTTCAGAGTGATGTTCATATTTTCTGGGATGGTAACAGTCTGATTGCTGAGAATGGTCTTCATCCTTGCAGTGGATGTGGCAAAGAGAGCCTAAAATAAATATTTAAATTAAAAATTGTAACTCTGAGCATCTGCCAGCTCCAAGTATCTGTGACGGGGCCAGTTCCAGGCCAGGAGTTCAAAGTCAAGTGTGAGGCTGGGAGCAGAGCACAGCCTCTTTGTGCACCCAACCACCATGACCCACTTCAACAAGGTATAGGCTCTCTGCTGGCAGAGGTTAAGAACAAGGTTGCTTCCAAGTATGACCATCAAGCAGAGGAAGATTTCTGCAATTGGCTATAAGAGGTGATAGGCACAATCCTCTGCAAGTTCATAAACAAGCTACAGGCTCAGTGAAAGTCAATGAGTCCTCATTAAATTGGCTTCAGTGAGAGAATTTTGACAACTTCATTAAAGCTATTCAGGCTTATGGTATGAAGCCCCATGACATATTTGAAGCAAATGTTCTTTTTGAGAATGGAAACACGACTCAAGTTCAAATGATGCTGGTGATTCTGGCAACAAAAGGATTCCATATCACCATCGACATTGGAGTGAAGTGTGCAGAAAAACAAACATAACGCTTTGATGAAGGAAAATTAAAAGATGGCCAAAGTGTCATTCATTTGCAGATGGGAACCAATAAATGCGCCAGCCAGGTATGAGGGAATAAGACCAAAATATGAAGTCTCGGCTGGGCAAAAGCTACATGAGTTTGATAAACAGGAATTTAGTTTTATTTTAAATAAAAACTCACCTTGCCCTGACCAGTTACTCAGTGGTTAGAGCGTCAGCCCACTGACTAAAGGGTCTTGGGTTTAATTCTGGTCAAGGGCACATATCTCAATTGCAGGCTCGATCCCCAGGTGTGTGTGGGAGGCAACTAGTCAATGTATCTTTAGCATAGCAATGTTTCTCTCTCTGTGTCTCTCTTCTAAAATTAATGGAAAAAATCCTTATTTCTTTTTTTCCCAATTTATATACCTTTTATTTTATTTTTGTGTCTATTGCATTATATAGAACTCCCAATATTGAAAATCATTGGTGAGAGTGGACATCTTTGCCTAGTACTGTATATGTTGTTAGCTATAAGTTTTTGGCAGGTATTATTTACCAAGTTGAGGAAGTTTTTATCATTAATTTTCTTAGATTACTTAGAGTTTTTTTAATTAAAAAAAAGTGTTGAATTTTGCAAAAAACCTATCCTGCGTCTATTGATAACAACATGTGATTTTTTATCTTTAGTTTGTTGGTGTGATGGATTACATTAACTGATTTTTAATGCATACTTGAGATGAATCCCATTCTTTTGTGATGTATAATTATTTTTATACATTGTTGGACTCAGTTCGCTAATGTTTTGTTGAAGAATTCCACACCTATATTTATAAAAGATATTGGTCCACAGTTTTTTTCTTTAATGCTTTGCCTGGTTGTAATATTAGAATAATGCTGGCTTCAGAATGATTTAGGAAGTATTTCCTCTGCCGCTAGCCTCTGAGAGAGATTGTAAAGAATTGCTATAATTTCTTCCTTAAATGTTTGGTAGAATTAAACAATGAACCTATCTGACGCTGACACTTTCAGGTTTGGAACATTATTGATCATTGATTCAAATTTCTTTAATAGTTACAGGTTTATTTAGATTGTCTATTTATTCTTTGTGTGAGTTATGAAAAATTACGAACTTTAAGGAATTGGTCCATTTCACCTAGGTCGGTGGTTGGCAAACTTCGGCTCGCGAGCCAAATGCGGCTCTTTGGCCCCTTGAGTGTGGCCACGAAGTTTCAATCGCACTGTACATGCACGCCCACACGTGGTATTTTGTGGAAGAGGCACACTCAAGGGGCCGCAGTTTGCCGACCACTGACCTAGGTTATCAAATATGTGGGAATAGAGTTGTGCATAGTATTTTTATTATTTTTTAATTTCCATAGGATCTATAGTGATGCCTCCTGTATATTTATAATTCGTGTCTTCTCTCTTTTTCTTATTCACTATGGCTAGAGGCTTATTGATTTTGTCAATCTTTTTAAAGAATCAGCTTTTGGTTACATTATTTTTTTTCTGCCCCTATATCCTATTCTAGTTCCCCCTCATTTCACTCTGGCAATCACCATACTGTTGTCTAGGTCTATGAGTTTTTTTGGTGTTATTTTTTATTTGTTTGTTTAATGCATTCACCACCCGGCCCAGTCCCACAATCCTCCTCCAGTCCCACAACTGGCATAATGAACTCTGTATTTATGAGTCTGTTTCTATTTTGTTTGTTACCGAGGTTTTTGTTCCTTAGATTACACATATAAATGAAATCATATGGAATTTGTCTTTCTCTGACTACCTTCTTTCACTTAGCATAATAATCTCCAGGTACATCCATGCTGTTGCAAAAAGTAAGATTTCCTTCTTTTTTACAGGTGAGTAGTATTCCATTGTGTAAATGGACCATAGGTTTTTATCCACACATCTACTGATGGACACTTGGGCTGCCTCCAAATCTTTGCTATTATAAATAGAGCTGCAATGAACATAGGGGTGCATATATTCTTTTAAATCAGTATTTGGGATCCTTAGGATATATTCACAGAAGTGGAATCACTGGGTCATAGGAAGTTTCATTTTTAATTTTTTGAGGAAACTTCATACTGTTTTCAATATTGGTAGCACCAATCTGCAATCCAATTAACAGTACACAATGGTTTCCTTTTTTCCACATCTTTGCCAACATTTGTATGTTGATTTATTGATGATAGCATTGTAATAGGTGTGAGATGATATGTAAAAATTGTAGCTTTAATTTACTTTTCTATGATGACTAATGACATTGAGCACCTTTTCATGTGTCTGTTGGCCATCTATATGTCCTCTTTGGAGAAGTGTCTATTCAGTTCCTTTGCCCACTTCTTAATTGGATTGATGTGTGTGTGTGTGTGTGTGTGTGTGTGTGTGTGTGTGTGTTTAGTTTTATAAATTCCTTATGTTTTAAATATTAAATCCTTATCAGATGTATCATTGGTGAATATGGTCTCTCACTCAGTGGGTTGTCTTTTCATTTTGATGATGGTTTCCATTGCTGTGCAAAATTTTAAGTTTGATGTGTCCCATTTGTTTGTTTTTTTTTTCTCTTGTTTCCCATGCTTGAGGAGTTACATAAAAAACTGCTGCCTCTGTTTTCTTCTAAGAATTTAATGGTTTCATGTTTTACATTTAAGTATTTTATCCATTCTGAATTTCTTCTTGTATATGGTGTAAGAAGGTGGTCTAATTTCATTTTTGCACATATCTAATTTTCCCAACACAATTTATTGTATAGACTGTCTTTACCCCATTGTATTTTCTCCCCTCTTTTGTCAAATATTAATTTACATTAAAGTCATGTGTTTTTTTTCTTGGTTCTCTGTTCTGTTCCATTGATCTATAAGCCTGTTCTTATGCTAGTATCAGGCTGTTTTTATTACAATAGCCTTGAAGTACAGTTAGATAGCAGGTAGTGTGATTTCTCTAACTTTGTTCTTCTTTCTCAATGTTAATGTGGCTATTCTGGGTCTTTTTGTAGTTACATAAATTTTTGGAATATTTGTTCTAATTTTGTGAAATTTGCCATTGGTACCTGGATAGGAATTGTGTTCAATCTATAGATTGTGTTGGGTAGTATGGACATTTTAATGATGCTAATTCTTCTTACCCATGGAAACGGTATACGATATCAATTGTTTAGACCTTTAATTTACTGCTTCAGTGTCTTATCATTTCCTGAGTACAGGACTTTTACCTCCTTGGTTAAATATATTTCTAAGTATTTTATTTCTGTTGATGCCATTATAAATGTGATTGCATTCCTAGTTTCCCCTTTTGGTAGTTTATTATTGTGCATAGAAATGCCACAGATTTCTGGATTTTCTTGTATCCTTCTACTTTACTGAATTCATTTATCAGTTCTTGTAGGCTTTTGGTGGAATATTTAGGGTTCTCTCTATACAGTATCATCTCATCTGCAAATAATAAGAGTTTTACTTTTTCTTTTTCAATCTGAATGTATTTTTTCTTCTTGTTGTATGATTGTTAAAGCTACAACTTCCAGTACTAGGTTGACTAAGAGTGGCAAAAGCAAACATCCCTGTTTTATTCCTGATCCTGAGGGACTTAATTTAATAACTTTCCCATTCAGTGTGATGTTGACTGTGTGTATATCATATATGGCCTTTATTATTTTGAGGTATGTTCCTTCTATGCCCACTTTGTTGAGAGTTTTAAATCATAAATGGATGCTGGATTTCATCAAATGCTTTTTCCACATTTATTGATATGATTATGTGATTTTTATTCTTCATTTTGTTTATGTGATATATCACATTTATTGATTTGTGAATATTCAACCAGCCTTGCATCTCTGGAATAAAGCCCCCTTGATAACGAAGTATACTATTTTTTAATGTATTGCTGGATCTGGTTTGTTAATATTTTGTTGAGGATTTCATCAGGGATATTGGCCAATAATCTTTTTTTTCTTTATAGTGTCTTTATCTGGTTTTGGGGTAAAGATAATACTGGCCACATCAAATGAGCCTGGGAATCTTCCCTTTTTAGAAATGTTTGGAATAGTTTGTGAAGGATAGATGTTAGTTCTTTTTTGAATATTTTGTAAACTTTGCCTGTTGAAGCCATCTTGTTCAGGACTTTTTTTTTCTTTTCTTTCTTTTCTTTTCTTTCTTTTTTTTTTTTTTGCTGAGAGGCTTGTCATTTTGATATCATTCATTGTAATTGGTCTATTCAGATTTTATGACTCTTGCTGATTCAGTTTTAGAAGATTGTGTGTTTCTAGGAATTTATTCATTTCCCCCAGGTGGTCCAATTTTTTGGCATGATTTTGTTTTGTAATATTTTCTTATAGATTTTTGTATTTCTGTGGTGCCACTTGTTACTTCTCTTTCATTTCTGATTTTATTCATTTGAATCCCCTTACTTTTGTTTTCCTTATGAGTCCAGTTAAAGGTTTGTCAATCTTGCTTATCTTTTGTTAGTGGAAATGCAAATTTGTATTTGGGACTGATTTTGTGGCAAAAGTGTTTGGGATTCCCCAAAAAGATAAATATAGAATTGCCATAAAATCTATCAATTCCATTCCAAGGTATTCACTCAAAGATTCAAAAGCAGAAACTCAAATAAATATATAAACAAATGCTTATAGCAATAATATCATTCACAATAATGATACAAGCTATATTTCTAATCAGCAGATAATCAGATAACACATGCATTATATATGTATACACACACACACACACACACACACATATATATATATATATATATATATATATAAAATGAAATTTTGATACATGCTACAACATGGGTGAACCTTGAAAACATTATACTAATTGAAATAAGCCATATGCAAAATACTATTTTTGTGAAGTACCTAGAATATATAAATTCATAAATCTAGAAAGTATAATAGTGGTTACCAGGGGCTGGGGCAAGAGAGGAATAAGGGGTTATTGTTTAATTGCTACAGAGTTTTTGTTTGGGATGATGAAAATGTTCTTGAAATGGATAGTTGTGATGGTGTCAAAACATAGTGAATATGGTTAAGGATTCTGAATTGTACACTTAAAATAATTAAAATGGTAACTTTTTTTAAACATTTTATATTTTATTGATTTTTTACAGAGAGGAAGGGATAGGAATAGAGAGCTAGAAACATTGATGAGAGAGAAACATTGATCAGCTGCCTCCTGCACACCCCCTACTGGGGATGTGCCTGCAACCAAGGTACATGCCTTTGACCGGAATTGAACCTTGGACCCTTTAGTCCGCAGGGCCGACACTCTATCCACTGAGCCAAACCAGTTAGCGCAACTTTTATATTATGTATATTTTACCACAACTTTGGGACAATCAAGGAATTATAAACACAGAATTTTACAGTATAAAATAATTGTAAGTATTTTTAGTTGTATAAAGACATTGTATTTAAAAAGAAATATTGTCCTAGCTGGTTTTGCTCAGTGGATAGAGCATCGGCCTGCAGACTGAAGGGTCCCAGATTCGATTCTGGTCAAGGGCACATGCTCAGGTTGCCTGCTCGATCCCCAGTAGGGGGCATGCAGCAGGCAGCTGATCAGTGATTCATTGATGTTTCTCTCTCTCTCCTTTCCTCTCTGAGATCAATAAAAATATGTTAAAAAAGAAATATTATCTTTATTATTTTAAGATATGTCGTGAACTATTTGCAGATACTATTTTCTTTAAAATATATTAGTTAGGCATATAGATGAATCAAAATTGGTGTAAGTTCATGAGAATTAAATTGAGTTTTGGATAAATAAGATTAACTATATAATTATTTCCATCTTTATATATGTTTGATATTTTCAATAATAATGAACTTAGGGAAAAAGCCATTAGATAGTACAAAATAAATTTGTATTTTCTCTTTTGGATTGCATTTTGAAAAAAACTAAGTCTTTACTGGAGACTCTAATACTCCAATTCTTATATTTCTTCCACTCCTTTTTTTTTTTCACTAAAGTGTCTTGGTTTCACTTTGACATTACCTTGCATGATAAAAACCTGGGGTTCTGTAGTTTATGGAAGGTAAATAGAGATACTTATATTTCTATTTGATTACACTTACTCTTTAATCTCCAAAGGAGAAAATGTATAAGAAAACACAATATTCTTATTGTTCTTACTAATACTCTCTCATATTGTTACTTCTTTGCGTTATTTTGCTAGACCTCCTCTCACCTAGGTATGTAGATAAGAAGAAAAGTCTAAGATAAAGGGACAAGGGAACACTCATTTTTGCAGGAAATAAATCATTGAATTATGTGTGTTAAACTATCTGTGTCTGAATACCTGTCCTAAAAGTTACTAGCTGTGTGACTTTATCAAATTACTTAACCTCTCTTATTCTCAGTTTCCTGAACTATAAAATAGGGTTAATACAAGCAACTATTTGATATGATTTTTTAGAGTTAAATAAAAAATGCATGTTAAAGTACCTTGGCCTATATTAGGTACTCAAAATATAAATATTGTTATTACTGTATCTTCCCAGATGTTGTATCACTGTTAATTAGTTGATGGGTGAAAAATAGTCTTGTTCTAATTTGTATCCCTTCAATTCCTAGATGAGTAGCTATTTGTGGGATTATTTTTTGTTGGTCGGTATATAATTTCCCCCCCAGTAATTTACTGAGTTTTAATGGACAAGTTTTAGTTTTCTTACTATACATAAGAATTAAAGGGAGTGATATGATCTCATTTAAGTGGAAATTGCAAGAACTCAAGTAATTTAAAATCAAAATTTATATGAACAATTCAGTATTGAGATAAGAAACGGCCTAGTATCAAGCTTTAAGAAACTCCATCATCTTTTTTTTTTTTTTTTTAAGTTTTGGCTATCAGAATTGAAAAGTGAATTGGATGGTGTCAGACACTTTAGAAACAGCCTGGAAGTTTCTCAAAAAGTTCTATGCAGAGCATCAAACGGCTCAGCCATTCCAATCCTAAATATCTGCTTAAGGGAAATGAAAACATTGCCTATACCAAAAACTTGTACGTAAATGTTCATTGCAGCATTGTTCACAATAAACCAAAAGTAGAAATAATGCAAATTCCCATCAGTTGATGATTCTATAAACAAAATGTCTTATGTCTATTCATTGTAATGTTATTTGGCAAAAAGAAGGAATAAAGTACTTGTAAGTGCTACAAACTAGATAAACCTTGGAAACTTATGTTATGTGAAAAGAAAGCTACCATACTGGCAGTAGAGAAATATCTTTGTAGGAACAATTCCTCTTGAGTATTCTATCTTCCATATTTTTAGCTCTTACTAGCTCTGCTAACACCATCTCTCCCTTGATCTTTTCTTGCTAAAGATAATTGATAACATTTATGCCAGAGACCTTAACCTGGACAGAAATCTGAAGAGCCTGTAGGAGGAGGTATTGTTTATGTAAGGAGCTCTCATACTTTGTTATCATGAGAACCCTATATGAAGAACTCAATGTTCTACAGTTGTTACAGTGTCTCCCATTAACTTCTTCCCTTTTATAAATTACTTCCTTCAACTTTGTCCAGTTTAGTTCATGCATGTCTGCATATACTGGATTGCAATCCTTTCTTTTTCCCAAATAAATCATTTTAGTGAAGGAATGCCTAGTCAACTTCTGTTTTATGGTTGACAGTAATAGCTTCATTCTGCTGTTTGTCCTTGGGTATTTTAATACCCTCTGTTAATTTCTTTCAGCCTGCCTGTATGTCTGTAAATAGCCTTTTTATTAAACTTTCATCAGGTAAAACATTTGAATATGCCATATGTATTTTCCCTGGACTCTGAGTAGGTTGAGTTTGCAAAATAGTCTCTTATAATTTTTTTTTAACAGAAACACCTAAGGATTTAGCTTTATTTTTCATTTTTGCAGCAGCAATGAGAGCACAAAAGAAACTTTTACTCAACTTGACACAATCTGGCATCTCAAAAGAAGGTTAGTAAAACACATGCAAATAAATGGCCAATTGTCATGAATTCAAATCACATCCTAAAGGTTGGCAGAACCATGCTTTCAAAATCCAGATGTTCCAAAACAATTTGTTATTCTTAAGAGTTATACAGGGTGGTGGAAAGTAAGTTTATAGTTGTTCATATAAAAATAATACAAGAATTAATAAATATCAATATAAGAATGAATTCTGGATTCCAAGTGCTCACAAAATAGTAAACCTATTTTTCCTCACCCAGTATAGGGAAGAGATCATTCCCCAAAATACTTTTTAAAAAATTTTTATTGTTGAAATTATTACATGTCCCCTTTCCTCTCCATTGTCTTCTCCCAGCCTACCCCTGCCCCCCAGCCCAGGCCTTCACCCCCCTAGTGTCTGTGTCCATTGGTTATGTTTATATGCATACAAGTTCTTTGGTTGACCTCTTACCAGCTGCCCCCTCCCCCCCGCACCAGCACCCTTCCCTGCCTTCCCTTTGAGTTTTGACTGTCTGTTTGATGGTTCTATGTCTCTGGATCTATTCTGTTCATCAGTTTATGTTGTTCATTATATTCCACAAATGAGTGAGATCATGTGATATTTATCTTTCTCTGACTGGCTTATTTTGCTTAGCATACTGCTCTCCAGTTCCATTCATGCTGTTGCAAATGGTAAGAGTTCCTTTTTTAACAGCAGCATAGTAATCCATTGTGTAGATGTACCACTTTTTTTTAATCCACTCATCTGCTGATGGGCACTTAGGTTGTTTCCAAATTTTAGCTATTGTAAATTGTGTGGCTATAAACATAAGGGTGCATATATTATTTCTGATTGGTGTTTCTGATTTCTTGGGATATATTCCTAGAAGTGGGAATGAAAGGAGCACCACCCACCTCTCCGGGCGGTGCGGGGGGAGGAGTCTGGCCCCCCGGCTCTGGAATCCCTCCGCGCCCGCCGTAGGGCCTGGCCTCCCCGGAGCGGGTCCGAGTGTCCGGACCGGCTGCGTGGTGGCCGGCGGCGGCGGGCCGAGAGGTGGGGCCGGGCAGCGACCGACCACGGGGGAGGTCATGGGAACGGAAGGCCTCACCGCCTGGCTCTTTCCTCCCTTCCCCCGTGGTCGGCTCCCTGCTTGCCCGCGCTGGGGCCGGGGGTCCATGCGGCCCTCGGGGCCTGCATGGGCCGGCCGCAGGGCCCCATGGGGGGGGCATTGGCTCCCCGGCCCACGGCGGAGCCCGGAGCGGGCTGCCACCCGCCCACTGCCCCCTGGACCGGGCCCAGTGCAGCAGCGGCGGCAGCAAAGTGGGGCGCGTGCCCTAGCCCGGGGAGGCCGCCATGCTGCAGTGCGCCGGCCCCATGGGCTGGGCCTGCTCCGAGCGGATGCCGCTCCTCCAGAGCTGGGCCACTCCACCGGCCGCACCCTGTTTGCTGGGCCTGTGCCACCCAGACGCGCTGGAGTCCCAGTCTGCCCGCAGGCCAGCTGCGGGTGCTGTGCAGGAGGGCCATCCTGCCTTGTGGCGAGTTCGAGCGGCAGCAGCAGGAGCCGGGCAGGGACTGCGCCCTCTATCTTGCCTTGGGTTCTCCATTTTGGGAGGGTGCCATGTGCTTCCTCACGGGAAGAAGCCGCTGCTAGCCACACCCAGGATTTCTCTGGACTAACCAATAATAATCAAGGGAAGTGCACGCCATCACTATGACCACATCCTGTACCGACTCGGGCCTGGCCAATCGGTGGGGCCCACAGTCCCCTCTCCTGCCCTCACTCCACCCCCCTTTAAACCCCCCTGTCCCATCAGGCCTCTCTCTCTCGGCCACTGGAGCTTACCGTTGCATCGGTGAGTGTGGCAGGGGAGCCAAACCTAGGTTTGAAATGAATGACTCTTTGATTTTGCATCGTACTGACGGGCTCCCTGGGGGTCCTGGGAACCTTGAAATCTGGGCACAACAGGAACACTGGGTCAAATGGGAGTTCCTTTTTTACTTTCTTGAGGAAACTCCATACTGTTTTCCATAGAGGCTATACTAGTCTGCATTCCCATTAGCAGGGTTCCCTTTTCTCCACACCCTCGCCAGCACTTGTTGTTTACTGATTTGTTGAGAATAGTCATTCTGACAGGTGTGAGGTGGTACCTCATTGTCATTTTGATTTGCATCTTTCAGATGATTAGTTTAGTTTAGTTTTGTTTTGTTTTGTTTTTAGCTGTGTTTAAATCAGTTTTCAAATTCCCATACGTTTTTGTACTTTTCCACCCTTCAATTTAAAAATATCTTGATCCTGGCTGGTATGCCTCAGTTGGTTAAAGTGTTGTCCCATGCACTGAAAGTTCAGTTCCATTTCAGGTTATGGCACATATGCACGTTGCCAGTTCGATACCTGTCTGGGCAAGTGCAGGAAGCAATGTGAGATGTTTCGCTCTCAAATTGATGTTTCTCTCTCTCCCTCTCTCTCTCTATCTAAAATCATTTTTTAAATAGATAAAATAAATAAAAATACATTGGATAGTTTTTCCAAAAACGTTGTATGTTTAATTGACATTTTTAAGAATGAAAAATTAATTTTATATCACATTTTAATTTTTAAAATATTTTTGTATATATTATTTTTAAAACTTATTTCTACTACTCTCTGTAGATTACTTTGGTGCTTTTGTAAACCTCTTGAATTAAAATTACAGTTTATTCCTTCTTGTAAATAATTAATATGTGTAAGTCTATGGTAGTTTTTTTAAGTGACCGTCTAAAAGCTTTAATATTTACCATTACCACTGATTACTGAAGTTTCTTATTGCTTTTAGTTCCTTTTTCAACGGAGTAAAAAGTGTTCTTTAATTCACTTTTTAAAATATTGGTTTACAAAAATTAATGCCTCATAAGCAAAGCTAAAATCTCCTTTGATGCTCCCATTTCCAATTTCTGTTCCTTCCCATCTCTCATACTTTAAAATATTTTTCTGTGGGTTTTTATGCACTTTTATGAAAATGAATAAAATATGTAGAATGCATAGGGAATTAAACAATAAATTTCATCCTACTCTATTTCTGCAACTTATTTTTTTATTGTATTTTGTAAGTTAAAGATTTTTACACCTAGTTGTATACTGTTAAAGATCTTGTTGGATAGCTAAACTTAGCTGAACATATTTTTTTTAGCATCCATGGTAAATACACGACAGTCTATTCAGCCAATCCACTACAGAGTGTCGTGGTTAGGAGCATTGACTCTCTAGTGTAGTCAAATTGCTGGGCTCAAATCTTTGAGCTTTGGGGCAAGTTACTTAATCGCTTTGTGACTCATTCTGTTTCCATCATCAAAATGCAAATAATAATACTTTCCTTATGTGATTTTTGTAGGGTTTGAATGTAGTAGTACATATAAAACCCTTATGTTAGTGCCTGCCATGTGGGAATCACACAACAAAAGTCAAAAATTAGCATACATAAATATTCACTTTATTACTAGTTTTTCACTCCTCCAAAACATAACTGGCAATCTGATTTGATTGATATTTAGTGATTGAAGGCAGTCAGTATATGCTTCTTTGTGCATGTGTATAAATTGGTTTTTAGAGTAGATACCAAGTTGTGAAATTGCTGAGTTATAAAACATACTTATAGCTTATTTAGTTTTAATTTGTAATTTCTTAATAACTACAGACATTGAGAATAATATATATATCCTCTGTCTGTCACACATTTTTAAATAACAGAAGTTTTATTTTATTTTATTTTACTTTATTGATTAAGGTATTACATATGTGTTCTTATCCTCTCATTGCCCCCCCCCCACTCTTACCCTCACCGCTCCCCCCCCCCAGTGTCTGTGTCCTTTCGTTATGCTTACATGCATGCATACAAGTCCTTTGGTTGATCTCTCCACCTCATCCCCACCCTCCCCTACCTTGCCTTTGAGGTTTGACAGTCTGATCAATGCTTCTCTGTCCCTGGATCTGTTTTTGTTCATCAGTTTAAGTGGTTCATTATATTCCACAAATGAGTGAGATCATGTGATATCTTTCTCTGACTGGCTTATTTCACTTAGCATAATGCTCTCCAGGTCCATCCATGCTGTTGCAAATGGTAAGAATTCCTTCTTTTTTACCACAGCGTAGTTTTCCATTGTGTAGATGCACCACCATTTTTTAATTGACTCATCTGCTGAAGGGCACTTAGGCTGTTTCCAAATCTTAGCTATTGTAAATTGCGCTGCTACTATGAACATAGGGGTTCATATATCCTTTCTGATTGGTGTTTCTAGTTTCTTGAGATATATTCCTATAAGTGGGATCACTGGGTCAAATGGGAGTTCCATTTTTAATTTTTTGAGGAAACTCCATACTGTTCTCTACAGTGGCTGCACCAGTCTACATTCCCACCAGCAGTGCACAAGGGTTCCTTTTTCTCTGAATCCTCACCAGCACTTGTCCTTTGTTTATTTGTTGATGATAGCCATTCTGACAGGTGTGAGATTGTACCTTATTGTCGTTTTGATTTGCATCTCTCAGATGATTAGGGACTTTGAGCATGTTTTCGTATGTCTCTTGGCCTTCCTTATGTCCTCATTTAAAAGTATCTATTTAGATCCGTTGCCCATTTTTTATTGGGTTGTTTATCTTCCTTTTGTTAAATTGTATGAGTTCCCTGTAAATGTTGGAGATTAAACCCTTGTCAGTGATAACATTGGAAAATATGTTCTCCTATGCAGTGGGCTTTCTTGTTGTTTTGGTGATGGTTTCTCTTACTGTACAGAAGCTTTTTATTTTGATGTAGTCCCATTTGTTCATTTTCTCTTTAGTTTCCATTGCCCTAGGAGCTGTATCAGTGAACATATTGCTTTGGCATATGTCTGAGATTTTGCTGCCTGTGGACTCCTCTAATATTTTTTATGGTTTCCCATCTTAAGTTTAAGTCCTTTATCTATTTTGAGTTTATTTTTGTGTATGGTCTAAGTTGGTGGTCTAGTTTCATTTTTTTTTTTACATGTATCTGTCCAATTTTCCCAACACCATTTATTGAAGAGACTGTCTTGAGTCCATTGAATGTTCTTGCCTTCTTTGTCAAATATTAATTGAACATAGTGGTTTGGGTCCATTTCTGGGTTCTCTATTCTATTTCATTGGTCTATATGTCTGTTCTTGTGCCAGTACCAGGTAGTTTTGAGAACAGTGGCTTTGTAATACAGCTTGATATCTAGTATTGAGATGCCTCCTGCTTTGTTCTTCTTTCTCAGCCACAGATGACATGATACTGTACATAGAAAACCCTAAAGACTGCATCAAAAATTATTAGACTTAATAAATTAATTTGGCAATGTAGCAGGATACAAAATTAACACAAAGAAATCTATGGAATTTCTATAAACCAATAGTGAACTTACAGAATGAGAAACTAAAAAAAAACAATCCCAGTTACCATCCCACCAAAAATCATTAAGATACCTGGGAATAAACTTAACTAGGGAGGTAAAAGACCTCTACTCAGAAAAATACAGGACACCAACAAAAGAGACAGAGGAAGACACAAAGAGATGGAAGAACATACCGTGTTCATGGATTGGTAGAATCAACGTCATTAAAAGAAACAGAAGTTTTAAATGTTTGATATGGTAAAACATTAATTGTCTTCCTTGGTGATTTTTTGAAGTTGAGGATTTTTTTTTGCATTGCTTTTCATTGTGAGTGGGAGGGAGGGAAAGAGAGAGTGAAGGAGAGAGAGAGAGAGAGAGAGAGAGAGAGAGAGAGAGAGAGAGATTGATTTGAGAGAGACACAATGACTGATTGCCTACCACATATGCCCTGACCAGGGGTGTGGAGCAAACCCGCAAGCCAGGTATGTGCTCTTGACCAGGAAGTGAACCAGTGACACTTGGTTGTGTATGCCAATGCTGTAACCACTGATAACACTGGCCAGGGATTCCTTGGTGATTTTTCCTTTATGTACAAAGCCCTTCCCTATTCCAAGGTCATATTGATACCATTGTAATTAATCTAGTCATTAATAACAGGAAAGGAGCAAAGGGAAGGCCAAATATTATAGGCATGTCATTTGGGCAGCTTTGCCAAGAAGCTACAACTTCACTCCCCTAGGATCCAACAAGGGAAGATAGACATGCCCAGTAAAGTTAGGGTTATATCAGGAAGATACTTGGTTGTCAGTCACATCTGGGAACAGGTCATTGGCTAGAATAGGCATGGCCACTGCGAGGGCATTAAATTTTGGGATATTTACTAGGTGTACTGGTTAACAATGCGGATTTTTTTCAATAGATGGAGTTACACATAGGTTGATATATATGCGATTTGATATGTATGCTATTTTGTTGTATTGACAAGCTTCAAAACTTCATATGTCAAATTTGCTGAAGGTTTTAACATCATAGATATTTTTACACTTAAAAATGTTGGATTTCATGCCAAAAAACGAGCATTTGTGGGAAGTTTTAATTCATTACTTTATTTTGAAGAAAAGTGCTGCTGAATACTTTCAGGAAGCTTATAGTAAACATGCTCCATCTTAAGATACTTATGAACGCTGGTTTAAACACGTTAAAAGTGATGATTTCGATGTGAAAGACAAACAACATCCAGGCCAACCGAAAAAGTTTGAAGACCAACAATTACAAGCATTATTGGATGAAGATGCATGTCAAACTCGAAAACAACTTGCAGAAAGACGTTGCTCAGCAAACAATTTCTGCTCATTTACAAGCAATGGGAAAGATTTTAAAGGAATGAAAATGGATGCCACATAAACTGAATGAAAGACAAATGGAAAACCAAAAAGTCATCAGCAAAATGTTGCTTCAATGGCACAAAACTCTTTTTTGCATTGAATTGTGACTGGTGATGAAAAGTGGATTTATTTTGAGAATCCCAAATGCACAAAATCATGGGTTGATCCAGGTCAACCATCAACATTGACTGCAAGGCCAAATTGCTTCGGAAAGAAGACAATGCTCTGCGTTTGGTGAGATCAGAAAGGTGTGGTATATTATGAACTTCTAAAACCAGTTGAAACCGTTAATACTGATTGCTACTAACAACAAATAATCAAATTGAACCACACTTTGATCGTGAAATGACCAGACTGGGCCAGAAGACACGGCAAAGTAGTTTTGCTTCATGATGATGCACCATCACACACTTTAAAACCAGTTAAAGACACATTAAAAGATCTTGCCTGGGAAGTATTAACCCACCCATTGTATTCACCAGACCTTGCTCCTTCAGATTATCACTTGTTCCGATCGATGGCACATGCACTTTCTGAGCAGCACTTCAAAACATACAAAGAAGTGGAAAATTGGGTCTCTGAATGGTTTGCCTCAAAACAAGAAAAGTTCTATTGGGACGGTATCCACAAATTACCTGAAAGATGGGGGAAATGTGTAGCTAGAGATGGACATTACTTTGAATAAAACATTTTTGATGTTTCTCTTGAAATTGTCATGTTTTCTTTGATTACAAAATCCGCATTATTAATCAATACACCTATAATCCCCTAAACAAAGCAGTGTGTTTTATTGGTTGACTCCTACTTCCTGGCATTTGCCTACATGACCCACAAACATGTGGACTCACATACACAATGGACTAATGGACTGTAACTAGCCTGATGCTAAACTGGACCCAGCTGCAATATGGAATGGAAACTCTGGACACTGAATATGATTTTAGCTCTATTGAATCCCCAGCTACACTTTTTCCAGGACTGGATTAAGGGAACTGGGGCTTTGGAAACCCAGGGTTGTTGCTAGTTAATTTTTAGTGGAGACAAAAGCCAAATGTATCTTGGGATATATTCCTAGAAGTAAGATCACTGCGTCAAATGGCAGTTCCATTTTAGTTTTTTGAGGAAACTCCATACTGTTCTCCACAGTGGCTGCACTGGTCTGCATACCCACCAGTAGTGCACAGGTGTTCCTTTTTCTCCACATCCTCACAAGCACGTGTCAGTTGTTTATTTGCTTAATGATAGCCATTCTGACAGGTGTGAGATGGTACTGCATTATCGTTTTGATTTGCATCTCTCAGATGATTAGTAACTTTGAGCACATTTTCATATGTCTCTTGGCCTTCTGTATGTCCTCTTTCGAAAGTATCTATCTAGGTCCATTGCCCATTTTTTTAATTGGATTGTTTATCTTCCTTTTGTTAAGTTGTATGAGTTCCCTGTAAATGTTGGAAATTATACCCTTATTGGAGATAACATTGGCAAATATGTTCTCCCATGCAGTGGGCTTTCTTGTTGTTTTGGTGATGGTTTCTTTTGCTATGCAGAAGCTTTTTATTTTGATGTAGTCCCATTTGTTCAGTTTCTCTTTAGTTTCCATTGCCCTAGGAGCTGCATGGGTGAAGATATTGCTTTGGCATATGTCTGAGATTTTGCTGTCTGTGGATTCCTCTAAGATTTTTATGGTTTCTCATCTTACATTTAAGTTCTTTATTCATTTTGAGTTTATTTTTATGTATGGTGTAAGTTGGTGGTCCAGTTTCATTTCTTTGCATGTATATCTCTCCAATATATCCCAAGAAAATAGAAACACCAATCAGAAAGGATATATGTACCCCTATGTTCATAGCAACACAACTTACAATAGCTAAGATTTGGAAACAGCCTAAGTGCCCATCAGCAGATAAGTGGATTATAAAACTGTGATACATCTACACAATGAAATACTACACTGCTCGCCGAAACCGGTTTGGCTCAGTGGATAAAGCGTCGGCCTGCAGACTGAGGGGTCCCAGGTTCGATTCCGGTCAAGGGCATGTACCTGGGTTGCGGGCATATCCCCAGTAGGAGATGTGCAGGAGGCAGCTGATCGATGTTTCTCTCTCATCGATGTTTCTAACTCTCTATCTCTCTCCCTTCCTCTCTGTAAAAAATCAATAAAATATATTTTAAAAAAAAAGAAATACTACACTGCTGTAAAAAGGAAGAAACTCCTACCATTTGCAATAGCATAGATGGACCTAGAGAGCATTATGCTAAGCAAAATAACTCAGTCATAGAAAGATAAATATCACATGATCTCACTCATTTGTGGAATATAATGAACAACATAAACTGATGAACAAAAACAGATCCAGCGACAGAGAAGCATTGATCAGATTGTCAAACCTCAGAGGGAGGTAAGGGAGAGTGGGGTAAGGGGAGAGATCAACCAAAGGACTTGTATGCATGCATATCAGCATAACCAATGGGCACAGACACTAAGGGGATGAGGGCACAAGTGTGGGGGGGGGGCAATTGGGGAATAGGGAGATATATGTAATACCTTAATCAATAAAGAAAAAAATGAATGTATCTTGGAATATGACTGGTGATTACTACAAGCTTAATCAGAGCATGAGGCTAATTCCAGTTACAGCTCTTCATGTGATGTCTTTATTAAAGCAGATCAACACAGATACTGAGAGTTACTATGCAGTAATTTCTGTTTCAAATCCCTTTCTCCTCCCTCATTTCTGTCAGCAATGAAAATCTAAGCCATTTGCCTTTATGTGGCCTTCACTTTCTTTTTGTAAAATATATTTTTATTGATTTCAGAGGAGAAGGGAGAGGGAGAGAGAGATAGAAACATCAATAATGAGAAAGAATCATTGATCCGTTGCCTCCTACATGCCCCCCATTGGGGACTGAGCCCGCAACCCCGGGCATGTGCCCTTGACCAGAATCGAACCCGGGATCTTTCAGTCCACAGGCCGATGCTCTATCCACTGAGCCAAACCAGCTAGAGCACCTTCATTTTCTTATATTAGGGCTATGTAATCTCTTCTGCTATCTGTTAAAATTTGGCTGGGAGTGACCATAATTATGTTGATATCCTATGTGAATTATCATGCTAGTTTATTATACTGATGAAGTTATGTTAAGTAGATCTTATGAGCAGGAAATAGCAAGCATTATAGTTGCTGTAGTAAGACACATGCATGTTTAGAGTCCTGCCACATCTTTGGTATTTTGTAGGTACCCAGTGGCCTGAAGCCTATCAGAAAGTCCTCTGTAAGGTGGGAAAAAGTTCTTCAGCCTTGAACTGTCCAACATGAAAAAAAAAAGATACAATGGTAGGTAGACCTTATTAGGATTTTGGAGACAACATACACAATAGTTGGGCTTGCTGCTTCAACTTATTTACCATGTATTACATAATGTTTTCAGTCTTGAGTATGATCTAGAGCAATAAAGTATATCTAGTGTATATCTGGACTCCAGTTTAAATCTCTCTGCTACACGGGCCTTATGACCCAGCAGATATAATAGTATTGGAAGTTTCTGTGGCAAACAAAAATACTTTAGGACAATCACAGTGCCAACTCTTAATGTTATGGAGCAAGGCTATACCATCTTCTTACAACTATTCCCAATTTAAAATATCACTCTCATCTTCTCAACATGCCTAGTAGAGACTGGATGCCTTACTATGGGATAACAAGTGACTATGAAACCCACACTGTTCATCACAAAAATAGTATTATCTGATGTATTGAATACTTGAAATCGGATATGAAGTATAGCATCCTGAATTTTCAGTGATTGTGTTCATTGAGAGATACCATCAACCTTATAGCAGCAGTAAGTAAATGATGCTCTCTTCCTCTTGGCCAGGAAACAATTGACGGAGGTGGGAGTTGCACCTCTCACTATTATATCTAAGGATGCATTGAATGAATGCTTGCTTACAATATTGGGTTTGATGGGCTTGGAAGTCCTACTACTCATGGACAGAATACTTCCACAGGGAACAGAGTAATGTTTTCAATAAATTGGAATCTGAGACTAATTCTTAACCATTTGTAGCTCCTCATGAACTAATAGGCACAGACAGAATCATGGCACTTGCTTGGTAATTGATTCTGATTATCAAGGGAAAAGTGGGTTGATGCTCCATAGTAAAGTCAAGAAATATTATAACTGGAACCCAATGAATTCACTGAGGTGCCTCTTTTACTCTCTTGCCAAATATCCATAATTAGTGAAAAACTGAAACAAATATAATACTGTCAAAGACTCAGATGCAGCAGTGCTAAAAGTTTGGGATATTCCATTAGGCAAAACAAAACATACCCAGCCAAGATGATTAAGAAGGCAAAGGAGCACAAGGAATTGTTTGCAAAAGAAAAAACTATGATTATCAAACTTAGGACTCATAAGAAGCTAGAAAATCAGAGGCTGAAGAAACTATGCTTTACTTTTTTTTCTTTTTCCCTTCTTCCCACGCCCATTCAAATAAAGAGTATTGGTGACAACTAACATTTTGTTTTCCAGTGGAAATATCATTGAATTGACACTAACTTGCAGTTACATGGTAGCCAATGGGAATGTGTGTGTTCTTTATGTTGGGGACACACTCTTTTATTTGGACAATAAGTGGATGCTGAAGAGCAAAGGAATGACTGTGCTGCACATTCCCTGTCTTGTCCTCCGGAGCCACTCTACTCTTACCCATTCTGCATATATCCAGGAGTTTAACTTTTGTGGACTGCATCAATGCAGTATGGGACATGAGGGACACCAGCAGGAGGTTAAAAGTCAAATTGACTCCTTTCCCTCTGGCTTGTAGCCAAGTTTGGCTCATGAGGGACACCAGCAGGAGGTTAAAAGCCAAATTGACTGTATCCTTTTACCAAAACCCACAGCTACTATTAGAGAAATTCCTCACGTAAGCTTTCCAGTTTCTTGGAATCATTCTTTCCCCTAGCATCTTCAAAGCTAGGGATCATAAGGGTTTTTGAATGTTACTAGTCCTAGTGAGCTTCACTTGGTTTTTAGTAACTTTTGTTACACCTTTATAAATTATCCCTTTATTAATATCTTTTCATTATCCTATTTGAGAGTGCCATATGTTTTCTGCCTAGACCCCAAGTGACACATCAAGTATTAATTTTCCCCTACCTACCGTGAGTAAGTTCTGGTATCTGCAGGGTCAAGCCATGTTACCTTTGATCGAAGTGTATAAACCAAAAACTTGGGAGTCATCAATGGCAAACTTTTAACACTCCTTACTCTACATATCCAACCCATAACTGCTTTCTGTCAATTTTATACCAAAACTATATCTCAATTTTCTCTATTTATTTATTTTACCATTGTCATTTTCCTAGTCCAATCTATTATCAACTTTTGCTTGGAATATTGAAAAAGCCTCCTAACTGGTCTTGCTTTAATACATTTTTCTCTCTGCAACCAAGGTGATTTTTAAAAAAAAATCAATTCATTCCCTTCTATGGTCCTGATTAAAGCCTCTCAATGGTTTCCTATTTAGAGGTTCAAATTGGTAGTTACAGAATACTCATGGGGATGTAAAGTACAGCCTAAGGAGTATAGTCCATAATATTGTGATAGTTATGTATGGTGCCAAGTGGGTTCTTGAAATATTGGGGGCACCACCTTGTAAAGTATATGATTGCCTAACTACTGTGCTATATACCTAAAACTAATATAAAACAATATTGAATGTAAAATGTAATTGAAAAATAAAATTTAAAATAATTAAAAATAATAACATCAATTTTTATGGCATAATCTACAAGGTCTCACATGATCTGGATCTATTTTTCCAACTTCTTTTCATACAATTGTCTGTACTTAGTGAGCTCCACCTCACTTTCTCCATCAACCACACTTCTTGCCTCAGGTACTTAGCTCCCAATTTCCTCTGACTGAAATGTTCACCATTAATATGCTTCATTTATACTACTCGCTTGTCTTTCAGTTCTCAGCTCAAATTTTACATTCTCAATAAAAAGTTCATTAATAGTCCAGGATTAACTCCCCATTTTAAGCTCTCATAAGCACTGTAAAATTTTTCTTGATAAAGAATAGTGCAATTATTTTTTTAAAATAGTGTTTATCCTTTCTAGGAGACTAGATGCTCAATGTTTGGTGCCTATGTCTATTTTGCTCACAACTGTACATGTGTTCAATGACTAGAATATTGCTTGACAAATGAGCGAATTAATGAGCACATAAATTAATGCAGTCAATAAACAGGGGTGGGTGAATTAAGGGTCAGAATGGAAAATAGCACAAGTTGTGAAAAACAAACGTGCTTCATACAGCATGTTTTAGATAGATGATTGCCCACTTTTCTGGTTTACACTGACCCTGGGTTCTGAATTAGTGGACAAGTAATGGGATAGCTAGTGCCTGCCACCTATCAATTTCTCATAGGTTCCAGCATCTAGTTTTTATTCAGTTACACTCTTAATGTCTCTGAGGGGTTTTTTTATTTTTCAAAATAATTATTAGTGGTAAAAATTTATGTGGTTGCAATGGGGTTGCTAGCCTTATGCTATTTCATACTATAGCAACAAAGACTTTTGATAAACAATGCATCTCACTGCATGGAACTACCTTTAAGTTCTATTCTTTTACATACTAGTTCTCTTTCTTGGTACTATATTCTTTATCTTGTATGAATGTCACCTTTAAAATTATTATAAATTTGGCTGTGATGTAAAGTAGTTTATGTAATAAAACACTGCTTCCAATTACTCTCGTTTTTGTCTGTTTCGTTATTTTCTTCAGCTATTCTCCCCTATTTATGCTTCTGGATGAACCTTCAAGTAATTTTGTCAAGTTCCAAAAACAATTCTTTTGTTCTTTTGATCAGGATGGGTTAAACCAATAAATGTAGTTGAGGAACAACTTCTCTATTTGTGATGTTCTTTCTTCCTGCTCCATTTACTCAACTCTTCTTTTATAACACTTACTAGAGGCCTGGTGCACGAAATTCATGCACCGGTAGGGTCCCCTAGGCCTGGCCAGTGATCATGGCTGATCCGGGTCTTCTGGCTCCCAGCCAGGGCCTTCCTTCATTCCATGGCACCCCCTGGTGGTCAGTGCACATCATAGCGAATGGTTCAACTCCTGGTCGGTCAAACTCCCAAGGGGACAATTTGCATATTAGCCTCTTATTATATAGGAAGTTTTGTGGTTTCCTTCAAAGTAATTCCTACATTTCTTGCTTGTTGTTATTTTAGGTCCCTGTTGCTATTATTAGTAGAATATTTGTTTTACCTACATTAACTTCTTACCTGGTTGTTGGTGATATAAAGAAAAACCATTGGGTTTTGTTTATATTATACTAAATCTTCTTATTGGTTTTGAAAGTTTTCAATTAATCCAGTAGTGTTTTCAGATAAAAATTATAAAAAATTGTCTTTTCACAATTTTATCCTCATTAATAAGTGATACTTGTTATTTGTTTCACATTATTGCATTGACCAGAATGTCTAAAACAATACAGAATAGCTGCAATAGCCAGATTCCTTTCTTGGGTTGCACTATTATTAATGATGCTGAATACAAATGTATTAACATAAATTTGTAAGAACAGTGTCTCCAGTTTCTTAATTTTATACATATTTTAAAATAAGGAATGGGTATCTAATTTTGTCAAATTCCTTCTAAATATTCTCATTCTTTTTTAAATATGATTTTATGCTTTCAGAGAGAGGAATGAGAGGGAGAGATAGAAACATTAGTGATGAGAGAGAATCATCAGTCGGCTGCCTCCTGAATGTTCCCTAATGGAGACTGAGCCCACAACCCAGGTATAAGCCCTGACAGGGAATCAAAGCATGACCTCCTGGTTCATAGGTCGATGTTCAACCACTGAGCCATGCTGGCTGGGCTAAATATTCTCATTCTTTATAAAGAATCAGTTCTTGAATTTTTCAGCTACTGTTGTGATTTTCTAATTATAGTATCTTTTTCCCCATTTTTAAAAATTTGTGTTATTATACTATTTCTAAAATCTTAAAGTTAAATATGTAATTAATAGAATATATGCACCCCTATGTTAATTGCAGCATTATTTATGATAGTCAAGTTATAAAAGAAACCCAGTGCCCATCAATAGACGAGTGGATAAAAAAGCTGTGGTACATATATACAATGGAATATTACTTGGCAATTAAAGAAAATAAATCTTATCATTTGCAACAGCATGGATGGACCTAGAGATTATTATGCTGAGTGAAATAAGTCAGTCAGAAAAAGTCAATTACCACATGATTTGTGGAATCTAAGGAATAATACAAACAAACAAAACAGAAACAGACCTATAGATACAGAAAACAGACTCATGGTTGCCAGAGGGGAGAAGGTAGGGGGACAGGGTGAAAAGGTGAAGAGATTAAGAAATACAGCTTGGAAGTTACAAAATAGTCATGGGGCTATAAAGTATAGCATAGGATGTATAGTCAATAATATTATAATAGCTATGTATAATGCCAGTTGTGTACTGGAAATATCAGGGAGCACTTTATAAAGTTTATGGTTGGCTAACCACTATGCTGTACAACTGAAATTTATACAAATTAATATTGAATATAAACTGTAAGTTACAAATAAAAAAATTAAAAAGAAATAATTCTTTAAAATGTAGTTAATGTCTTTTCTTTCTAGAAAAGAGTACTTAGGGCTATAGATTTGAGTGGGTACAATTTTGGCTACTGAAATTAACCAATAGTCACAACCAGCAAGTGTTCATTGATATCAGGAACAATGTTTAACCTAACACAAGAGAAAGAGTCTAAAGTAATGGCCCCTTTTGTATGAAGCTTATACTCTTAGGTAAGTGAGTAGCCATCACAGAATGTGAAGTTATTAAAAGTCACCAACATCTTATCCAAAGTTAGTTCTTAGTGACCTCCCATAACTGTGTGTGGTTATTTTTTATGAAAAAAATAAACACATGAACAAGTTTGAAATTGCTATGGTCCTGAAAGCTCTTACAAAAAGTTAAACTTACATGTAAGCCAATTATGGGGTATTTATAAAAGATTACTTGATATAATATCAAAAGAGAATTAAAATATAGGTTGCTATAATTTGTAAATGGTGGAGGTGGGAGTAAGGGCAGAATTAAGCTCATAATTTTAGACCTATTGTAGGTACACCAAAGCTAAATAAGTAATGTTAATTGTTCACACTAAGTATACCTTTAATGAGAAACAGTGGTTGAATGTGGTGAAATTTATTATAGGTTATAGAATTCATACAACCTAAATTTCTTCCAGCATTCAGCATTTCTACAGTTTTGTGGGTTTTACAATACAGATATCAATGAGAAAGAATCACTGCATTAGTGAAAATGACTTCTTTATGAAAAAATGTTCACATGTAAGTCGTATTTATTACTGAATACCTAACATAAATGGAAAGAGGTAATTTCTAAATTTAGGAAAGTTGCACAAAATAAAATAAAAAACAACAATGACAAGATATTTGACATATTTTACAGAAAAATGGTCAAAACAAATTTAAATATTTAAATTTAAAACATGCTCTACCTTATGACTTAGTGAAGAGTAATTTAAGAAAGAGCACAAAGGATGGGATTTATTGTCAGGATGTTAGCTGACATAATTCACGCTGCTTTCAGAAAACTAAACCCTATAAATTCATAAGAAAAATATAATCATTATTTAATTTTAGTATCCAACAAGCAATTCCACTTAAACTAAAAATTAACAGAGCTTACAGTGGTTAGTAGGGTTGCCCCCCTTTTATTTTAGTATAAGGAATAAATGCATGAGTAAATATCTTGAGTATCACACATAATTTAATGTTGAAGTCATATTGTAATTCTCTGACTTCTTATTACTAAGAATTCTCTTTTGTGTTGCTTCTCACTCTTGACAGATCTTGGTCTCAACAATAAATTCATTGGGGAAATGTCTAATCTTCCAGCACTTATCAATGACACCTTTATTGAAACCTGTGAGGAAAGGCACACCAAAAAGTGGCTGTTTAGTTTATTGTGTGTAATGGAAAACATATCTAGATTTGCTCTCCACTTTTCCCCTACTCCACCCTCACTCTCCTTCAGTGTCCCAATAACACAGGGTGAAGAAAAAAATAAATTGCCTACCCAGCAAGAGGTCTCTTCTACGAAGGCGGAAGGACTTGCGGTTGTTACAAAGTTGATAAATAAAGATGCCAAGGTTACTAACATCACGAATCTCCTCCACAGCAACCAGGTCTTCATGAACCACATAAGTGTGAGGCAGGTATTTGCCACTCTAAAAATTAAAAAAAAGAGAGACTAAAATGAGAAATTCTTAAAAGCACGATTTAAGTACTTATCAATAGCAGATACAGTTTTGAAGTAAACTACTTTAGAGCAGGTTTGGGTTCACAGCATATTTTTATTTGTAAAATTATTCCAATGAAATGAAATGTTTTGGCTCAAACTCATTTTTTTTAAAAAAAGAGAAAGCAAACTTATTTGGAAATGCTTATATAAAAGTTCGACATAAAAAATACATACTGCCAGTTTGCCAAAGAGCTCCACCAGGTTTTTTGGAGGCATAACAATGGAGGTATTGAGAGGCATGAGATAGCAGTTCCCCAGCAGCAAGTCCAGGTAAGCAGTCATGCCCTGGTAGGGAATGGGAAAAGGTATAATCCAGAGAATATCAATGCTGCAGATTTTCCAAATACCATTAGAATAAACAGCTACATTTGTTCAAAATCAACTGCTATATTTTAATAAAAGAACAAAAAAAAAGCTTTGTTGTAAAAAATGTATATTTATGAACAGATTTAATATTTACCAATGAACTAAAAAAATAGAAAATTATCAAATACCTATAGCAATTAGAAACTCACTTTTTCAAAGTCATGAATAATTGCTGCAGGGTCACTATCAGAGAAACTGGGCACAGGTACATCAATGATGGCGATGTTGTCATCCTCTCTAATGTCAGCCTCCTCAATCACAGGCAGGAAGTAGGGCTCTCCCCCTTGAAGGGAATTTGCTGGGCCCTCAGAATCAAAGAAACACATTTCTCCACGGTAGATGGTACTCTAAAAGACAAAAAAGGAAGAATTAAAAGCTTCTAATATGCACCACCATGACATTACAATCATTCCTCATGCTAATATCAATTCATTGTACTATTTGACAAGGTGAGGACTGTTCATTTTTCTTTTTATTGAATTTATTGGGATGATACTGGTCAAAAAATTACACAGGTTTCAGGTACACAATTCTACAACACATCATTTGTACACTCTATTGTGTGTTCACCATCCCAAGTCACATCTCCATCCATCATTTATACCCCTATACCTTTCTCCACCTCCGCCTACCTCCCTCACCCTGGAAATCACCACACTGTTATCTGTGTTCATGAGTTTTTTTCTTTTGTGCTAAATCGCTCCAGCCCCACCTCCCACACCCGGAAAGTGAGGACTGTTGAGTACAGTTATCACTATGAAGACTAATCAATTTAATAAACTAAAGGTAACTTGAAAACTTTCGATAAATCTTCATTTCACCTGTAAGGAACATAAAATTATTTCAATTTCTATTAAATTTATAGCAATTAATCAATCCAAATGATAAAAATTGTAATTATTATTACCTTGGGCATGAAGTGTTTGTAAATGCAGGTTCCACCAACAATAAGTCCTGCCAAGATGAATGAAAGGCCTAAGAGAGTAAGCATGCAACTCCCAGAGGAGCCCTCCTTTTCCTGGGTAGCAACTCGAATCTCCTATTTATTAAAAAGCAAAGCAAAACAAAACAAAACAAAAAAAACCACAAAAATCAGATTTCACTTTTAGACACATAGTTGCTATTGTGTACAACTTACTTCTCTTGAAACCCAAGATACTTTTAAAATATGTCATCTTAGCCTAAAATAATTTCAAGATAATTTCTAATGTTTAATGTGAAGATCTCTAATTATATTTATCTTCCTCTTGGCATTTCCTAACCCAAATATAAATATTAAATTACTTCAAAAAGCGCACTTTTAGAATCAGCTGAAATAACTATTCTTTCTTGGATTGTTATTCTCTTTAAATAAATGGAAGTTATTATTTTTGGGATATAATCATTAACTTACTGGCATGCAAATGTTTATTATTTTTTGTAAATCAACTTGTTTGCCAACTTAAAAGTAAATTAATATCCTTTGATTTTTTAAACTAATTTTCAGAAATCTGTTTTTTAAGGTAAGTGTTATAGGAGGGATTCTATAATGCAGGTATATGCCAGTTCCACCTATTTCAAAAATTAAAATATTAATGGTGGGATACATTTTATAATGTTCCTAATTTTAATGAAAAAAGTAGACTTGCTAATGCCACCCAATGTTCTATAGTTGTGCATTGAGTAAATGAAATAAATTCTGGGCAAAACACTAGATTTTATAGTACAGCATTTGCCATAGTGAGATATAAAAGCTCTGTGGTAATAGTGACTGTTAAATTCATAATTTGTTTAAGAATTGGAACAAGAAATAACCAAAGTAAACAAGTAACCAATTAACTGTACTTTTCCCAGGGCAGTGGACCAAACAGTCCTCCAATCCTATTCTTATATGTCACAATATGCCCTAAGATGTGAGTATACAAGGGTAAGACAAATGAAGTCAGCAAATGTAGTAATTGGTAATTAGAGGCTAAATAATGCAGAATGGTATGTAAATGGAATGCTTTAGGTATTTCAGATTATTAGCTCTATTCTTTTGTTTTAACCCTCAAGGCAGATGATATGTTTATTGATTTTAGAGAGAGAGGAAGGGAGAGAGAGAGAGGGAGAAACATCAATGTGAGAGAGAAATGTTGATGGGTTGCCTCTTGTTCAAGCCCTGACCTACATTGAATCCGAAAACCAAGGTGGGTTGCCTCTTGTTCAAGCCCTGACCTACATTGAATCCGAAAACCAAGGTATGTGCCCTGATCGTGAATAGAACCTGAATCCTTTTTGATGTACAGGACAATGCAAGGCCATTATCTCTATTCCACGACAACTACTATAATAATTTGGGCCTAATTAACTTTCATATTTTCATTTATGGTGAAAATAAATGCATGGATTCTAAGGAGAAGCAATCATTTGATAATTTGTCAAAAAAATGATTTTTCTTATAAAATTCAAAGTAATTTCGTATTCACATTTTCTTAGCTGAATTTGTTTGAAATCAAGCCCTCCATTAATATTCTAAAAACTTTGAAGGCTTTTCTTTATCCTAATAATTTTCAGAAATTTTAAATTATTTTTATTCAAAAATCTAACCTAAGATTAACATTACAAAGACATAACTATATATTATGATTGTGAATTACTGTAATCTAGAGCAAGAGTCTTAGAAATTATATTTTAGATCATTAAATTGAGGTTCAGAAGGATGAAGTGACTTAGCTATAAGTAACAAAGTGACTTAATTTGAAATTCTTGAGACAGTAATTCCTTTTTTTTTCTTGTCACTGAGATATAAAAAGAGCAGTTTGCACCGAAAATTTATTTCTCCTTCCAATAATTCATGGCATTTTTTAATTAAGCAAGGTATAAATTTTAATTTCATAAAATTTCCCATTATGCTAGGAATAAAGATTTATTTTCATTTAAATTTGTTGAGCTTCAGGGTGGTAGGGGCTATCACTTACCATAGCTAACTTCTCACTGAACTATATTTTAAAGTTATGACTGCTGACCTACTATTCTGTGTGCTCAATCTTAGATGATCTGATCGATACATCACAATATAATTTTTCAAGTATTAAATCAGTATCCTATAGTGGCCAGATCAGAATTGCGTGCCAGCTTCTCCAACACCTATCAAAGAAATGTAATCATAGTGCAAATGTTCATTTGTTTTTATTCCTCATCACACCATGGGCCTGGCAGAAGTATTACTTCCATATTAACTGAATCCAATTACAAGTCATGAAGTTTTTGGTGGTGAGGGAAAAAAGGGATTGCTGTGTGGCTATATTTAACTACTAATATCTAATTAGACCTCCCCCAAATCTGGCCATGTTTCACTTACAAAGTAAGTAGGACAATTACATATATAACATGTCATTTCATCAAAACCTCAAAAATGCAAGGGGTGCAAATTTGATTTCTGAAATGCATAATACACAAAAGCTAGCTTGATTGCTGGGTTAAATATTGAAAGTTTCCATGATAAAAATTCTTCATAACCACATTAGCATTTCAAATTGTGTGCATAATAAGTTTTACTACATGGGTTCTGGATTCACTCAAAGCACTTTTTAAATCTCCACTCTGAGCACAAAAGTTAAAACTTTATGGAGAGAACAAGACAAATTAGGGCAAATCTGCAAACTCCAATACTGCACAGGTTTTATAGAACAAGAAGAACATACAATCTGCTTTTTAACATTGAGACTTTACTAAGGAGAATGAGGATTAGTTTACAAACACTGAAACAGGTTAGATTTTTAAAGGAAATAGAAGTTTGACTAAATAAATAATGGCTAACATTGGGAGGGAAGTGATAACTTCCTCAGTTCCTGGCAATGCTAGAAGCTTAAATTACAAGGTTGGACCTGTGACAGATCTCTCATGGGGGAGGAGGGCTAGAGGGGTACCACTCAGGAAGAAAGTACCAAAAGAAGCAAATTTTTTTAAAAAAAAATAAAACCCTTAAAATTTATTTTTAAACAAGAGTGTTTTTTTTGTGTTTTTTTTTTAGGAAGTGTCACTCTGAAAACATACAAGACTCTTGGACTAAGAGGACATAGTGAACATCCCAAATTCTAATGAAAACCAACCTAAATTTTGACAGCTCCTTCCCCAAATGTTTAACATTGCCTGTGTATGACCAAGGAGAAACTGAAAATATGCAGGGGGTGGGCACAAACACACACTGCCCCAACCCGTATAGCTTTCAGTCATAGTGACCCCTTGCCCACCCCACTGCACCCCCACAAACACTCTGATCCTAGAAATATTTAGATGCACAGAACTTCATACACGTCAAAAGGAAAGAAAGAAGAGTTAATCTCTTGTTCCCCAGGAGAAAGTGACATTGGGTCCCAGGAGTTCTCCTCAAACTTCTTCCAACATTGCTCCTAGAACGGTGGAACTTGGCACAACATGCTGGGATGCTAAGGGGTGTGGGGCACAGCAAGCAGAAGCTGGAGCGATACTAGACAGATCAGGAGCCATTGGGCAAACCGCTTGGACAGCACAGAAGAGATTGCTCTGGAACACACAGCCAGAATTCATTTTGTCCTCTATCACTTTCCCCCTTCCTTCACCCTAAACCACCCCTTTCCCACCTTCCTGACCCTAACAGGCAGTCAGGAGTGGAGTGGGGACTGCTACCTTGCCGGTCAGGATCTGAGCTGGGACCGTGCGGCTTACAAGGGCCTCCACGTCTTGCCGTGCCTCCTCTTTTTGCACCGCTGTTGGTGTGTTGAAGGCGATTTTCACCATGGTGAATCTTTGGGCTGCCCGGTAAGGAGCGGTTGCAATCAGCTTCTTGGGCTGCAGTTTGGAAAAGGAGATCTCGCTAGCCCTAGCTGCACTTCCTTTCTCCCTTGTTTGATTTCTGCTGCTGCAAGCCCAGGTCTGCGGATACTTATGACGCAGTCCAAGCTGGGTGGGAGATAGAGGGCGGGCACAGGGAGGGGCCAAGGGAAGAGCAGGAGGGCGTCCTAGTGCTGGGATGGGAGTGGGGGTTGTCAGTGAGGGAAGAGGAGAGCCCCATAGCCCTCTAGGGCTGGACAAGCCTCACGGGCATTCCAGGCATGTGACCTTCCACTCTCTGCACCCTCAGATAAGAACAAGACGGGAAGAAACCCTGCTTGTCTTGTCTTTCTGCCTCTGTCCAGGTCACAATAGCCTCTGATCCTTGATTCTGTTTTCCCAAACTTGGACCTAGACCCCGTGGGGCCAGGAACTCTAACTTGGCAGAAACCTAAGCTTCCTCAGCTCTGCACACTCCCAGATCCCAAAAGAACAGTTCCATAACTGTTTTGTTCCTTTATAATACCTTCCCTTTAAATAATACTCAGAAGCCCATTTATAGTTAGTTTCTTGGTTCCTTCTCTCAACATTTTTTTCTATCTTGGCATTTGTTTTGTAATTTTAATTTCCCAAGCTAGAGCAATGCTAAATCAGAAATATAGGACTCCTGCCTCCTCCAATTCCCATTTGCAGGCTAGACAAGATGAGACTCAGAGGAGTATGGAAAGATCAGATTGTAGTGAATCCCAGAAATAATCCTGATCTTTTCACTCTCCCAGGTGAGGGAAAGCAGAGTAAGAATTCAGCCAAGAGGTTGTTTCTCTTCAGCCACCAGCTGTGAAATCTGAAGGGGGAAAAAAGCAGGGTTATGAATATACCTATGTGTTTAGGGAGCTGGAATTGTGGTTGCAGAATATAGAATTTAGCTAGATGCTAACCAGCTCTGGTGGGAAACAAACAATAATCTCCAAGGGGATGAGTTATAAATCATTATTGGAACATTTACACGTGCAGCCAGCGTAATCATGCTATTTCTTCATAATCAATTCTCCCTGATTAGTGACACTGATAGAGAACCTTACCATGTGAAGTTTATGCTTTGGAAGTTGATGACTGGGGCTGGTTGTAAAGATTTTATAAATAGTACTGTTTTCAAGACAGTAGAGTGGTCTCTTGTGTGAAACCAGTAATACTTACCACAAAAAATAAAGGATCCAGCTTGTGCTAGAGTTCCCCCATCTACTTATATACTTATTAAAGGGATTTGAATATAAGAGTCACCACATATCTGTCCAAGAAATTCCAATTGGGAGTTTTTCCCACTGAGATTACTCTGAAGTCCATGGCCTGTCTCCACTGTGGGAGCTTTGTGAAAACAGCCTTCATTTTCTTGGCTAGGCCACTGATGGGAAGGTAGATGGAGGGGAACAGTAGGAAGCCTATGCTTTACACAGGGCCAGATATTTGAGCTTGCTTAGAAATATTGGCATCTTATATTCTTTCACTAATCTTTGTTCAGGTCTGGCCATCACAATTGAACATTTAGCGGGCAACCTTTAGTGTAGGCTGAGGAACGCTCAACGTCCTAAGATCTTTCTCTTTACAGGTAACTACTGTTTCCCATTACCTTTGTGACACAAAGCTAGTCTGGCCCTGTGATACACACCATAAGATGGCTGAACAAATTGTTTCTTCTACACACTTACCTACCAAGTATAAGGTGTTAGTTGTGAAAGTAATGTATTATCTTAGGATATCTGCCCTGAAAGGTGGTCAGACAGAAGGGGCAGGGATTATTTCCATTTTTTTCAGATGAATAGATCAAAACTCTGGTAACAATCAAGGCACTGTAAGATTAAATGCTAAGTATGTGACATTGAGCAAATCACCTCATCTACTTGGGCCTCAATTTCTTCCTCTGTAAAATGGTGCAATATTTTCATTATGTTGCTGTGAGGATCATTTAGGATAATGCAGGAGAAAACATCTTTTCAATTATGAAAAGGATAGGAGAGTGAAATTGTTGGATACACTAGGATTCTTATTTTAGTCTGTAACATAACCATTTTTCAAGGTTATAAGAACAATCTATTTTATTATTATTATTATTATTGTCTGAAGTTTTACATATGTGTCCTTTTCCCCCAATTGACCCCCTCCTCCATCCCTTCCCAGCCCAGGCAAACCCCCACCACCTCAGTGTCTGTGTCCATTGGTCATGCTAATATGCATGCAAATAAGTCCTTTGCTTGCTCTCTAACCCCCACTCCCCTACCATTTGTCTCTAGATCGATCTATTCTTGTTCATCAAATTACATTGATTATTATATCCCACATATTAGTGCGATCATGTGATGTGTATCTTTCTCCAACTGGTTTATTTCACATAGCATAATGCTCTCCAGTTCCATCCATGCTGTTTGCAAATGATAAAAGTTCCTTCTTTTTAATAGAGGCATACTATTCCATTGTGTAGATGTACCACAGGTATTTAATCCGCTCATCTGCTGATGGGCACTTAGGCTGTTTCCAAATCTTAGCTATTGTAAATTGTGCTGCTATGAACATAGAGGTGCATATATCCTTTCTGATTGGTGTTTCTGTTTTCTTGGGATATAGTCCTAAAAGTGGTATCACTGGGTCAAATGGGAGTTCCATTTTTAGTTTTTTGAGGAAACTCCATACTGTTCCCACAGTGGCTGCACCAATCTGCATTCCCACCAGCAGTGCACAAGGGTTCCTTTTTCTCCACATCCTTGCCAGCACTTGTCATGTGTTGATTTGTTGATGATAGCCATTCTGACAGGTGTGAGATGGTATCTCATTGTTTTAATTTGTATCTCTCAGATGATTAGTGACTTTGAGCATGTTTTCATATGCCTCTGGGCCTTCTGTATGTCCTCTTTAGAATAGTGTCTATTTAGATCCTTTGACCATTTTTTTTTATTGGATCGTTTATCTTCCTTTTGTTAAGTTGAATGAGTTCTCTATAAATTTTGGAGATTAAAACCTTATATGAAATATCATTGGCAAATATGTTCTCCCATGCAGTGGGCTTTCTTGTTGTTTTGTTGATGGTTTCTTTTGCTGTGCAGAAGCTTTTTATTTTGATGTAGTCCCATTTGTTTATTTTCTCTGTAGTCTCCATTGCCTTAGGACAGTGATGGCGAACCTATGACACGCGTGTCAGAGGTGACATGAGACCTCATTTTTTTTGGTTGATTTTTCTTTGTTAAATGGCATCTAAATATATAAAATAAATATCAAAAATATAAGTCTTTGTTTTACTATGGTTGCAAATATCAAAAAATTTCTATATGTGACACGGCACCAGAGTTAAGTTAGGGTTTTTCAAAATGCTGACATGCCGAGCTCAAAAGGTTTGCCATCACTGCCCTAGGAGCTGTGTCTGTAAAAATATTGCTATGACATATGTCTTCTATTTTGCTGCCTATGGAGTCTTGTAGGATTTTTATGGTTTCCCGTCTTACATTCAAGTCCTTTAGCCATTTTGAGTTTGTTTTGTGTATGATGTAAGTTAGTGGTCTAGTTTAGTTTTTTTTGCATGTATCTGTCTAAATTTCCCAGCACCATTTATTAAAGAGACTGTTTGACCCAGTGGTCCCACTTCTAGGAATATATCCCAAGAAACCAGAAACACCAATCAGAAAGGATATATGCATCCCTATGTTCATAGCAGCACAATTTACCATAGCTAAGACTTTGGAAACAGCCTAAATGCCCATCAGCAGATGAGTGGATTAGAAAACTGGATTAATATTCCATCTACACAATGGACTACTATGCTGCTGTAAAAAGGAAGGAATTATTACCAATTGCAACAGCATGGATGGAACTGGAGAGCATTATGCTAAGTGAAATAAGCCAGTCAATGAAAGAAAAATATCACATGGTCTCACTCATTTATGGATAATAAAGACCATTATTAACTGATGAACAAAAATAGATACAGAGGCAGAGCAGCATTGAACAGACTGTCAAACTACAGTGGGAAGCCTGGGGAGGGTTGGGGGGGTGGTAAGAGATCAACGAAAAGACTTGTATGCATACATATAAGAATAACCAATGGACACAAGACGCTGCGGGGTAGGGGAGGCCGAGGGAATGTAAAGGGGGGGAGAAAGGAGACATATGTAATACTCTTTGTAATACTTTAAGTAATAAAACTAAATTTAAAAAATAAAAAATAATAAAAATAGACTGTTTTGACTCCATTGTATGCTCTTGCCTCCTTTGTCAAATATTAATTGAGCATAATAGCTTGGGTCGATTTCTGGGTTCTCTGCTCTGTTCCATTGGTCTATATATCTGTTCTTGTGCCAGTACCTGGCAGTTTTGAGAACCATGGCTTGGTAATATAGCTTGATATTTGGTATTGTGATCCCTCCAACTTTGTTCTTCTTTCTCAGGATTGCTGTGGCTATTCAGGGTCTTTTGATTCCAGATGAATTTTTGGAGAGTTTGTTCTAGTTTTTTGAAATATGCTGTTGGTATTTTAATGGGGATTGCATTGAATCTGTAGATTGCTTTGGGTAGTATGGGCATTTTAATTATATTGATTCTACCAATCCATGAACACGGTATGTTCTTCCATTTGTTTACGTCTTTCTAGATCTCTTTTTTCAATGTCCTGAAGTTTTCCACGTACAGGTCTTTTATGTCCTTAGTTAAGTTTATTCCTAGGTATCTTAATTTTTTTTGGTGCTATGGTAAATGGGATTTTTTATTTTTCATTTCTCTTTTGTGGGTTACTTATTGGCGTGTAAAAAGTTCATAGATTTCTGGGTGTTAATTTTGTATCCTGCTACATTGCCAAATTCATTTATTAGGTCTAGTAGTTTTTTGATGGAATCTTTGGAGTTTTCTATGTATAGTATCATGTGATCTGCGAAAAAGGACAGTTTTATTTCTTCTTTCCAATTTGGATGGCTTTTTTTTCTTCTTCTTATCTGATCACTATGGCTAGCACTTCCAGTACTATATTGAACAGCAGTGGTGAAAGTGGGTGTCCTTGTCTTGCTCTCATTCTTAGGGGAAATGAGTTTAGTTTTTGGCCATTGAGTATGATGTTGGCTGTAGGTTTGTCATTTAAGGCTTTTATTATGTTGAGGTATGATCCTTCCATTCCCACTTTGCTGAGAGTTTTTATCAAGAAAGGGTGCTGTATTTTGTCAAATGCTTTTTCTGCATCGATTGATATGATTATGTGACTTTTGTCTCTCAGTTTATGTGATGTATCACATTATTTGATTTATGGATGTTGTATCATCCTTGCATCCGTGGAATAAATCCCACTTGGTCATGGTGTACAATCTTTCTAACGTAATACTGAAAACTTACTGCCTTGTGCTGTGATTAGCTATGGGAATACAGTGGTGAGCAAAGCAGACATATAAGTTGCCGGGGACCAATTCCAGCATGTCATAATTTCGAGAGTTTCATCAAAAGGTTGATGAGACTTGGGAACTCAACAGGGTTGAGTCATACCTGTAGTCACCTGTTGGGAATGGCTAAAGGCATTTCCCCAAACCTGAATAGGAAACTGATTGCGGCTGCCAGACAGCTAAAAGGCATCTTAGTCTACGTGTTATTGCCTCCTACTGGCCAAACACCTGAACAGCTGTAGGCTAATTCCCCCAAACTGACAATGCTTCTGTACCCCTTGAAACCTTACCCTTTGAAGTGTATTATCTCCACCTTGCCTTAGGACAAATTGTGTTAATAAAAAGCAAGGGTCCTAGACAAGGAGGTAGTCTTCAGTTCCTTTAGCTGAAGGTACTCTGACCCCCAATGCCTTTCAAAATTATATCTCATCTCCAGACTCTTTATTACTCTCTGGATTCCTATGTCATCTATGCACAGCCTTTTCCAGATTCCTAAACCCTTCTTGATGCTGGGACAAGAACCCCGGCCATATGTTGCATCATTGGCAATGACATATTTGTCATAATTTCTCCAGTTTTTATAGAGGGAGCACTGATCTTGTACTGTGGAGTGGGATATAGCAATTTTACAAAGCAACAGAGTAGTTCCCCCCACAGCCAATGATACTATGAATGCTTTAATTCCTAGCTAGCCTACAATGGCTTCAGATACAGAATTCTATCTATAGCTGTAATATAAAAGGCTAAGTGACTGACTTTATGTCCATCTGACCATGTGACCTACCGGCCGGCTCATGTGATGTGCACTGGCAATTTAAAAATAAATGTTGACTTGTGCATGCACAATACATAAAAATCTCTCGCTGGCACCAATTGCATGTGTGTGTTTTGATCTGTCATTATTGATCGTGAATTTGGTTGTTTTTCTTGACGTTCTGAAAATACTCGATAGATATTTTCACACCTATTTTAATGATGATTCCATCAATTCAACAGATGATGCTGAAAAGGAAAATTTTCCCATCGAATTTAATAGTATTACTCCTTCAGGAATGCCATGTCATAAATTAAAATTGAAAGTAGGTGCACTCATCATGCTACTGAGAAATCTTAATAGTAAATGGGTCTTTGTAATGGTACTAGATTTATTATCAAAAGATTGCGACCTAACATAATCGAAGTTGAAGTATTAACAGGATCTGCGGAAGGAGAGGTTGTTCTGATTCCAAGAATTGATTTGTCCCCATCTGACACTGGCCTCCCATTTAAATTAATTTGAAGACAGTTTCTCATGATGCCAGCATTTGCAATGACTATTAATAAATCACAAGGACAAACTCTAGACAGAGTAGGAATATTCCTGCCTGAACCTGTTTTCAGACATGGTCAGTTATATGTTGCTTTCTCTCGAGTTCGAAGAGCGTGTGACATTAAAGTTGTAAATACTTCATCACAAGCGAAATTAGTCAAGTACTCTGAAAGAGTTTTTACTCTTAATGTGGTGTACAGGGAGATATTAGAATAAGTTTAATCAATTTATCAGTCATTGTTTTTATCAATGTTGTTTTTATATCATGTCTTTGTTGTTTTTATATCATGTTGTTATTGTTTATTTATTAATCAATTTATATATTATTTTCATACACATTTTACTAATGTCCTTTCATCTCTGACACTTCTATTATAAAGAAAGGGCAAATAGCTACATTAAAATATTTTGTACTTTAATTTTATAATACTATATTTTATATACTATTTTGACATGTAATTTTTGCAGTAATGTAATTACCTCACGAATCTTTCTTCTAATTAATCTCCTTTCAATGTGCATGAATCTGTGCACCAGGCCACTAGTTTTAAAAGATTAGTCTGACAGCAAGTTGGACTGGCATACCAGTTAGGAGGCACTCCCATATTCTAGGTGAGAGGTGGTGGGATATATTGATGATTTCACTATTTAAAATAAAGGAGTTCTTCCAGAGATATTTTGGAGCCACACTTTATAAGGCCTGGTACATGAATAAATCATATGGAGAAGAAAATTTAGAAAAAATAATCCTGTTTTGAATAACGAGGAATGCAAAATTAGGGAAATTATGATGCCCTTGATAACAATTCTAAACCTTTTTTGGGCATGTCATAAACTAGGTTTCTGTGCTAAGCCCACTAAACTTATTATTCCATTTAATCTCTACTACCACCCTGTGGGATATTATATCCCCCATTTTATTGAGGAAGAAAAGGAATTTCCAAGAGTTTAGATGACTTGCCCAAGATCAAATTCTAACCCAGGTGGTCTGATTCTAGTGTTTATACTCTTAAACACTATATTGTCTGGCTGCTACTAAAAGAAATGGGAACATCAAGAAAGAGGCTTGCTTTAAAGTAGGGAAAATAGTCAGCATATTCTGTAGGGAAATGAAGCGTGATTCCTTGCCTATTTTACAGATTCCTGCCTAACATTTTGTTCAGGACTAAAAACACTTGACACCATTTTAAAACTTTACTGGCCATAGGCTACTCATGTTAAAGCATATTTCTCCTGAGTTGTGCAGTTGCTTTTATCTGCAGAGAAGCAGACAGGGAGAGCTGGCCAGCCATCTGCTTCTGGTATAATTCCAGGAATTTGGTTTTAGTACTTAAAGATCCAGGCCATTTCAATATCTACTGTTTCCCTGCATATGTAACACAGCCCTAGGAGCATAGCTAGGGCTTCTCACACAAAGTAATAGAGAACAACTCAGTTTCTGGAATAGATTTTTTTTTCTTGACTCTATTGAAGGTTTTCTTTGTAGGCTAGTAACTATGATAATAGAAGGATGAAACATTTACTTAAATATAAGGATATATTTCAGTCTCTCTCCACAGTGATTTGGTTTTATAATCAAGGTTAAGAGAAGTTTTAACACATTCTAATTTATAAAAATCACTTTTTTTTTCCATTTGGAGCAACTTAAAAATATAGTGACATTATTTGTATTTTCAATGCACCTTTTCCAAATTGTGTAAAAATTATTACCTTGTTGCAGAATATCTGGGGAATTTTTAAAATACAGTTATAAATCGATACCTGAATATTTCTTATCTGATCAAACTTTACAGAAAGTTCCAGGCCTGAGTACTACAAAGGAGAAATTCATATCTAGCCACACAAGTGCTTTTGAGAATGTCCAATCGGTTCAGTTGCTCTATACTATATTACTGATTAAATAATAAGATGTCATTTTTATTTCAGAGTTATGTTCCTATTCTATGAAAGCACAGACATTTGCATTTACATCAATGATTGTTAAACCAGATATTATTTTTGCTCACATGTTTTATTTCTTTGGTGGCTGAACATATTCTGCTCTTAGTTTAGTCTTAAAGAACACATAATCCAGTCCTAACCTGTCTGGCTCAGTGGATAGAGCGTCGGCCTGCGGACTGAAAGGTCCCAGGTTCCATTCTGGTCAAGGGCATGTACCTTGGTTGCAGGCACCTCCCCAGTAGGGAGTGTGCAGGAGGCAGTTGATCTATGTTTCTCTCTCATTGATGTTTCTAACTCTCTAACCCTCTCCCTTCCTCTTTATAAAAAAATCAATAAAATATATTTTTTAAAAAACCAAACACATAATCCCAAATTGTTTTATGACACATGAATCAACTTATTTTTGAAAGGCAATTTTTTTTAATTTTTATTTCAATATTTTAGATTAACTCCAATATATTCATATTCTGAAGCATTTAATCTTTTTTCAAAGAATGATGTCATATGTAAATATTGAGGCCAAAAGAGAATACACAACAAGGGATGTTCTAAGTTAGATTGTTGTCAGGTCAGTGGCACAGTCAGTCCCAACAAATTAAATCAGATCATGACTGGAAAATCCTGCTTGACAATTTCCTAACCCAAATTCAAGGTCCATTGAAAATGCTGCTTATATTTCAGTATGGTTCCAATGTTTCAATGCTAGTGCAAAAGGGAAGTCTTGCATAAAGGAACACTGTAGTTTGTGACAGTTTCTGTACAGTTTTGCATCAACACCTCAATTATATTCCTGATTTGCAAATTAGGGTAATTACGTTCTGGGAATCTTAATATTTTTGTTTTAGCAACTAACATTTGTAATTACCTCTACCATATTGAGAAGAATCCTATGTAAAATTATTGTCTATATAGTCTGGAGAGGAAGGTGTCACTTCTGCTATGTTTTATTTATGTTGCAGTTAACACAAAACAAGTGGCTCCTTTCCTCACATTTGACATTGGGGTTTATATAAAATGGTCAGCAAAATAGGTTAGATTAGAATAATAGTATTTATAAATATAAATACCAATTAAACACATGCCAACAATCATTATAAATAAGGAGAATCTTTTCCTTCCCCCAGCATGGTATTACTCATTGACCTTTAAGCTGCAAGAAGAACTTCTGTTTATCTGGACTATGAAATGTTTAATTCTCCACTTCTGTCAACTTTGCAAGGTAGCTATAGGGTATCTTATCCTGGTGTATTCTTATTTAATCTCCCTTTCAGCACTTTTTTTTTGGTTGAAACTTTAAGTCCGCTGACATTGACATATCACTTGTTAGTTTATTTATGAAGAGCTTGAGAATAAATCAATTTTCAATTGATGCTAAGAATTGGTATTGAACAACAACAAGACATGCACAGAAAAGAAAAATGCATGTAAAAAGAAGTGACACAGTAATTCAGTCAAGATTATCTTATAGAATTGTGAACATGGATAAGTCTGGAAAAATGAAGTGATGACTGATTAACAATAATATCCAACAAATACTATGATGAATGTCCTGAGACTGTGGGCAGAGTAAGATTCTTCCATCTACACAGCAATTTTCTCCAAAGACAACTCTACCAGAAAAAAACAAAAAACAAGCACAATATGAATTCCAAATCTGCATCCCAAATACAGCCAGAAATATTTCCTCAGCAAATCAAAGTAAAAGTAACTATAATTGTTTTCATAGGAAATTTAAAGAGCCAAAAAGTCTCCCTTTTTTTTTATTCTATGTATGTTTTTATAATCTTTATTGTTCAGATTATTGCAGTTGTTCCTCTTTACTCTGTGTATGTTTTAATAAGCATTTTCTCTTGAGAATAGTTTCTCTAAATCACACTACCATCTTAAGCATCCAAAAAGGTGTAATGGAATTTTCAAAAGCACATCAATTATACTTTGTGCATTGATGGTATACACTCAGCATATGATAGTGAAGTTCTTCCCATCACATACTGCATCTTAAATTAAAACAATATTGGCATTGCTCTTATTCCTTAGTCCTTACTAGTATCATCTTCATTTTTTTCAAATATTTTATATGTTTTTATTGATTTCAGAGAGAGGAACATAGAGGGAGAGAGAGATAGGAACATCAATGATAAGAGAGAATCATCAATCTGCTGACTCTTGCATGCCCCCTACTGGGGATCGAGCCTGCAACCTGGGCATGTGCCCTGACCAGGAATCTAACCATGATCTCCTGAATCATGGATCCACTCTCAACCACTGAGCCACACCAGATGGGCTCATCTTCATTTTTGTGATTTCTCTGTGTAAGGGTGTCTGTGGTCTTTGCACTTCTGATTTGCCTGCCTGTGGAAGAAGGGCAGAACTAGTTCTAAGGGACACATTAAGTCCTTGTGCTTCTACAATGACTGACAGTGATTCTGAGACTCATATTTGCTAAGAAAGAATGAAGTACGTTTGTATAATATACTATTATAAATAGTATCTTATTTCTAGTCAATTCCATATATATCTATCTTTTACCTCTATGAGCCTCTACCTCATCTTTGAATCCTTGCCATTGTTTAGTCCTTTGTCTGTTACAAAGAGGCTCAATGAAATTATTGAATTGAACTGAATCTGAAGTTCATAGGCAAGCAGTCAAATTGTAAACATCCTTAGCACTCCCACATAGACTTTTCTCTTTCGGAGAATATTCTGGTTGATACTCATGATTCTATGAGTTGAAATGTTGTATTTTTAAAACTTGATGAGAGTACAGCCCTTCCCCTGTGGGTTCATAGGTGGTGTGACTAAGACTTAATGCCGAGGGAAGGCTGAAAGGATTGACAGTGTCTCCCGAAAGTCTCTGCCTAGAGTACTTACTGCTATTTGTGGTCTGTTGGAAGATTGCCTTTTCCATCACAGGGTTTATATAGTGAGAGCAGATCTTGAAAGACAGCTGGTGCTTTGTTCATGTCTCAGGAACTTTATTTCCAAATCACAAGGGAAAGTAACTCCACTTTCGCTGGGCCTTTTGGAGAAAAAAAATGGCACCAGAATAGGCAGACATATTTTGCATCCTATCCTGAGGCCAGATTGGAAATACAACTAAATCTGAGAACATCCACCTGGAATTAAAAATTAGGCCTAGCTGAGGAGGCAACTTATAGCAAGGAAGGACAGAAAATGCCTGGAGATCAGTAGGAAGGATGGCAAGGGCTAGAGTGGGGAGGCAGGCCGGTAAGCCAAGAGGGGAGGAGGAAGCTGTGTTACAGGAGTATCAGTTACCTCAGAAAAATAGAAGCCCAGACCAAGCTGAGCACTAGAGGCCTGTCTTTTGGGCATCAAGCATAATGTCCAAATGTGAAAAAGAAAAGCTTCAGGGCTACTGGTTGCCAGGGAGTCTAGACCTGAGACCTAGCCTCAGAAACGCTGCACAGCAAAAGGCAATCCCCGCAAAAGGCAGGCCCCCACAAAAAGCGGTGTTGAGAGGGGAAAGCAGCACAGTACTGCATGGAAAGAAAGCCTCATTGTTGCTTTGTCTTGTCTTTGTTCTTATTCGCTAAGACTAAAACACGGGACTTTTCAATTGCAATCACTCACCTGAGGCTTTGGCACAGGGAGGGGGGCAGGGCAGGGAGACTTGGCAAAGCACTAGCCAGGAGTCCTGCATTGTAACCTTTTTAGGCTTCTAAACATAAATGGCTCTTTCTCCCCAGAGAAGCTAGTCCCTCCCAGTGGCCTCAGGATAGATGATATAGCCTGCCACACACTTCATTTTGAGCTTTACTGAAGAAACAAGGCAGAGGCCAAGTTTACAGATCTGAATAGCCTCAAGGAGCCCTCAATGACTGGATTGGAAGAGGGGTTGTCTGCCCCCCACCCCATTCTGGGAACCAGACTGATAAAAACTCCAGGTTGCCAGCCAACCCCATTGATCTCCATACAAGGATCTCTGACTAACCAAGGGCAGAGTAATATTTTGGGCCAATCACGGAGGAGTAGCTCTAGGACAAGAAAAAAACACCCATAGTGTTCCCTGAACACAAAAGAATATCAACTCCACTTAAACGGCTATCAGAAACAGACCTTTGAGGGATTAAGATTGACTGCTGGCAGACAGGCAAAGAGAGCAGATTGGCCCCACTTGCTTGCAGCCAGGGCTATAAAGACAGACACAAGCAGAGGACTGGTGGAATGCTTGGAGCTTCAAACAAGGTGCTAAAAACAGAAAGACAGTGTTTGACAGTAGTTAGCACCTAAGTACCTAACAGGAAGACCAAATTGGCAGAAGAACAGAAGAATGGTGTCCTAAACCAGCTCCCATGGGGCATTTAAACTTAGCTGAAGCAAATGACTTCACTTTTTTTCATTTTTAATTATTTTTAATTTTTTTGCACCTTTTTCTTCCTCTTTTCTTTTTTCTCTCCATTTTCCTACTGCTTTCTTCATTTTAGGTTTTCTCTTTCCTTTCTTTTTTCCCCTTTTTAAAAATTGATCTTCTTTAACAGCTTTATTGATGTGTTATTATTTCTGGCCATAGTGATCAGAAAAAAAGAAATAAAAGGCATCCAAATTAGAAAAGAAGAAGTAAAACTTTTTATTTTCAGATCTCATGATACTATACATAGAAAACTCTTAAGACTCCACCAAAAAACTACTAGATTTAATAAATGAATTCAACAATGTAGCAGGATACAAAATTAACACCCAAAAATCCATATCATTTTTATACACCAATAGTTAACTCTCAGAAAGAGAAACTAAAAAAAGTCCCATTTACCATTGAAACAAAGAAAAAATTAAAATACTTAGGCATAAACTTAACCAAGGATGTAAAAGACCTGTACTCTGAAAACTGTAGGGTGTTAAAAGAGAGAGAGAGAGAGAGAGAGAGAGAGAGAGAGAGAGAGAGAGAGAGAGGAAGATATAAACAAGTGGAACCACATACCATGTTCATGGATTCGTAGAATCAACATCATTAAAATGTCTGTATTACCAAAAGCTATCTATAGATTCAATGTAAGCCCTATTAAAATACCAATGGCATATTTCACAGACTTAGAACAAACACTCCAAAAATTTATATTGGACAAAAAAAAGACCCTGAATAGTTGCAGAAATCTTTAAAAAGAAGAACAAAGTTGCAGTATCACTATTCCAGATATCAAGCTATATTACAAAGCCACTGTTCTCAAAACAGCATGGTACTGGCACAAGAACAGGTATATAGATCAATGGAACAGAACAGAGAACCAAGAAATAAACCCAAGCCAATAAGCTCAATTAATATTTGACAAAGGAAGCAAGAGTATACAATGGAGTCAAGATAGTCTCTTCAATAAATGGTGTTGGGAAAATTGGACAGGTACATGCAAATAAAAGAAAATAGATCACCAACTTACACCATACACAAGAATAAACTCAAAATGGGAAAAAGACTTAAATTTAAGATGTGAAACAATAAAAGTCCTAGAAGTAACCATAGGCATCAAAATCTCAGACATCTCTCATAGCAATATGTTTTACAGATACATCTCCTAGGACAATGGAAACTAAGGAGAAGACAAACAAATGGGACTACATGAAAATAAAAAGCTTCTACACTGCAAAAGAAACCATAAAAAATAACAAGAGAGCCCACTACATGGGAGAACATATTTCCTAATAATACATCTGATAAGGTGTTAATCTCCACCATATATAGGGAACCCCTACAACTTAACAAACAGAAGACAAACAAATTAAAAAATGCCAAAGAGCTTAGACACTTCTCCAAAGTGGACATACAGATCGCCATGAGACATATGAAAACATGCTAAAAGTCACTAATCATTTGAGAAATGAAAATAAAAATGGCAATGAGCTATCACCTCACATCTTTCAGATAGCTATCATCAACAAATGACAAATGCTGATGAGGATATGAGAAAAAGGAATCCTCTTACACTGCTGGTGGGAATACAGACTCGTGCAGTCTATGTGAAAAATAGCATGGAGTTTCCTTAAAAATTTAAAAACTGAACTGACCCAGTCATCCCACTTCTAGGAACATATCATAAGAAATCTGAAACAATCATCAGAAAGAATATATGAGCCCCTATGTTCATAGCAGTGACATTTTCAATAGCTAAGACTTGGAAACAGCCTAAGTGCCCATCAGCAGATGAGTGAATAAAGAAAAACTGTGGTACATTTACACAGTAGAATACTACAGAGCTGAAAAAAGGAAAGAACTATTAACATTGCAACAGCATGGAGGGACCTGGATATTAGTATGATGCTGAATGAAATAAGCCAGTCTAAGAAAGAGAAGTATCACATAATCTCACTCATGTGTGGAATTTAATGAACCAAATAAACTGATGATCAAAAAGGACCCAGAATCATAGAAGCATGAACAGACTGCTGAACCTCAGAGGGAAGTCAGGAAAGGGTGGGTGGGAAGATATCAACCAATGAACTTGAATTCAAAAAAGCATAACCTGTGGACACAGATAAGGGGGTAGTGAGGGCTGGGGTGGGGGGCAGACAGGAGTGGGATGGAAGAGGTTAATGAGGGTGGGGGTGGGAAAGAAGACCTATGTAATACTTTCAACAATAAAGATTTTTTAAAAAATTTAAAAAAACTTGATGAGACAATGCATGATATATAGTGCACCATGTCTTGGAACTAATGCAGCACTCTCAAGAAGTCTTAAACACCACCATCTCCTTAGAGATAAGGGCACAGCAAAATCTGTTCACCCATTACTCCTACTTACTCCATGATCCTTTCCTGGAGCACAATTCTCCCATTCTTTGACCACCACCAACACTAACTTCATATACTTTTTCTTCTATTGTCTCATGCCACTGTATGTGACTGTGCTACATTTCCCTAACTATATTATACTAGTGGCCTGGTGCACAGATTCATACACATTGAAAGGAAATTGATTAGAAGAAATATTTTAATATTGCTATTTCCCCTTTCTCTATAATAGAAGTGTCAGAGATGAAAGAACATTAGTAAAATGTGTATGAAAATAATATATAAATTGATTAATAAATAAACAATAACAACTTTATATAACAACAGCGAATACATGATAGAAAATAACAAAAAAAAACATGATATAAAAACAATGACTGATAAATTGATTAAACTTATTCTAATATCTCCCTGTATACCATATTAAGAGTAAAAACACTTTCAGAGTGCTTGATTAATTTCTTTTGTGATGTAGTATTTACAACTTTAATGTCACATGCTCTTTGAACTCGAGAGAAAACAACATATAACTGACCATGTCTGAAAATGGTTCAGGCAGGAATATTCCTACTCTGTCTAGAGTTTGTCCTTGTGATTTATTAATAGTCATCACAAATGCTGACATCACGGGAAACAGTCTTCAAATTAATTTAAATGGGAGGCCAGTATCAGAAGGGGACAAATCAATTCTTGGGATCAGAACAACCTCTCCTTCCACAGATCCTGTTGGCTTCCTTTGGGCGGGAAGCTTGGCTTCCTTCGGGTGGCACGCTTTGCTTCCTTCATCGCCTCAGCAATGCAGGAAGCCAAGCCTCCCTCAAGCTCCAGCTGGCTGCCGAGGGCCATCCTCTGGGCAGCAGCCTTGGAGCTGGCCAGAGCAGGTGGGAGGCGGCTCCAGCCCAGAGCAAAGGCAGAAGGCGGTTCCAGCACGGAGTGAAGGCATAAGGAAGCTCTGGCCTGGTGCGATGATAGAAGGCTGCAGCCAGAGCAAAGGCCCGTGTCCCAGTGCTGGAGGGAAGCCAATGACGGCAGCCAGGGGAAGGAAGGCCTATTATTCCACGAATCTTTGTTCATTGGTCCTCTAGTATATATATAAAAGGCCAAGTGACCAACCGTATGTAAGTCCGACTGACCAACCAAATAGCCAATACATGTGATGCATACTGGCAATTTAAAAATAAACTTTGACTCGTTCATGCGTGATACATATAAAGCTCTTTCTGGCACCAATTGCACGTCTGTGTTTTGATCTGTCATTGTCGATAGTGAATTTGGTTGTTTTTGTTGACATTCTGAAGCTGAAAGAAAGCAGAGACGTTGACAGAATATGTCTGAAGACCAACTATTGGCACAATGTACCTCTGAAGCCTAAAGAAGCCAGCGTCATTCATTGTAAATCAGATCCTAATAATTTGAATGCCACTAAAATTAAACAAATCAGTATCCTGTTTCCTACATTACATGCAATGATGTATCCTATTCTTTTTTTCACATGGTGAAAAAGGCTGGGGAACAGATATTACATTAAAACTTGGAGACAACAGTGTAATGGACAATAATACTAGACAAAATGTAAGCATGCGAGTCACAAAAATGCAGTATTATGCATTTCATCTCTCCATCCGGGACACATTCAATCCTATTTTAAATGTTGTTATGTCGTGTTATTATTAATTATTTATTAATCAATTTATATATTATTTTCATATACATTTTACTAATTTTCTTTCATCTCTGACACTTCTATTATAGAGAAATGGCAAATAGCAATATTAAAATAAATATTTCTTCTAATTAATTTATTTTCAATGTGTATGAATCCATGCACTGGGCCACTAGTATAGTTAATAATACTATGTGATTATTTGAAAAATGTTCAGTAGATCTTAAAGGTTCTCATGATAAGAACTAAATCTCTTACTATGTATGGTGACAAACATTAACTAGACTCATCATGGTAATCATTTTGCAACATATACAAATATCAAATCATCATGTTGTACTCCTGAAACGAATATAATGTATGTCAATTATACCTTCATGGATAAAAGTTTACAGTAACAATGAGGTAGGTGTTAGGGATGAACATTTATTTCCCAGTGCTACTGCTTCCATGCGGAGACAGAATTGCCTAGAAAATAACTTCCTGCCTTTTGTCCATATCCACTCTTATTTCCTCCTTACCATGAGAGCAGAAAGTTTGACCTTTACTGATGAATCTAGGAGTGAATTTCTTTCTTCTTGGATCTCAGAGCTGTAGGTTTAGTGCATTCTGGTATGGGGAAGGTTTCCCCTATAGAATAGACCTGTCAGGGGTTCAAGTAAATTCAGGAGTAGGGGTGTATCAGTAAATCCATTTGTCAGATCAAAATTACTCACATTCTCAAAAGCTTATTGGTTGTAAATAAAATGGTTGGAAGTTGATAAGCTCTGCCATGATGAATATAAAAGTTTTGTAGGATCAAATGAAGTAAGGTATGTAAAACTGATGTCATTATAAACTGATGAAATTGATTACATTTCTATTGCAGAAGAGTTTAAAGAACTTTAGAGAAGATAGCATTTTTATATTTGTATATTTTATAAATACCACATAGTTGGGCACACACACACACAAAAAAAGATTACTGAAGAATTGTTAATCAGTAGATTGAAGGCATGATACTATAAAGGCAGTATAATGCCCCCTTAATTTTCCACCTATTTGCTCCCTCTTTCTTCCCAAAGAGAAGCAGTTATCAACAATTAATACAATCAATGAGTGTAGTTGAACACCAACTAGGTATTTGCTCAGACTCATGCTAGACACTGTGGAGTTATAAAGCATGGGACTCAGGCCCTGTTCTTTAGAAATAATATCCTAATATATAAAAACCCTGGGTCCATCATGACGGGAGGCTCAACCAACCAGAAGTCAGTTCTGCAGTCAGATGGGTTGCCGTGGTGACCCAGCACTAACTGCTGCAGCTACAGGCGTGGTAACCCAGCACTGACTGCTGAGGAGGCTGTGAATCAGGCCTGGAGAGAGGCATGGAGGGTCTGATCCGTAGCCTGTGTGGCAGCTGTAGATCAGCATTTGCCTCTCTCTTTCTCTCCAGGCCGTGCCAGCAGCTCCACCTCCATTTCTCTCCAGGCCTCCACCGGGGTTGCTGATCAGCCCCACCTTTCTGATCAGGCTCCATTGATAGGCCCAGAGATGCTGACTGGCATAGAAACCAACCAATCAGAACCAAATCTGGGTCAACTGTGAGGAGCCAATGGCTGCCTAGGAGGCAGAGCTTTTGACGCTGACTGGCATAGAAACCAACCAATCAGAACCAAATTGGCCAGCAGAGGCGGGAAGTTGGGGGCGAGATCAGGCTGGCAGGGAAAGGCAGTTGGGGGCAAGATCAGGCCGGCAGGGGAGGGAAGTTGGGAGCAATCAAGATAGCAGGGGAGCAGTTAGGTGTTAATCAGGCCATCAGGGGAGAGGTTAGGGCAGGGGTGGGCAAACTTTTTGACTCGAGGGCCACAATGGGTTCTTAAACTGGACCGGAGGGCCGGAACAAAAGCATGGATGGAGTGTTTGTGTGAACTAATATAAATTCAAAGTAAACATCATTACATAAAAGGGTACGGTCTTTTTTTTTTTTTTTTTTTTTTTTTTTTTTTTTTTTTTTTTTTAGTTTTATTCATTTCAAACAGGCCGGATCCGGCCCACGGGCCGTAGTTTGCCCACGGCTGCGTTAGGGGGTGATCAGACTGGCAGGCAGAAGAAGTTAGGGGCAACAGGCAGGCAGGCAGGTGAACAGTTAGGAGTCAGCAGTCCCGGATTGTGAGAGAGATGTCTGACTGCTGATTTAGGCCCAATCACACAGGGGTCCCAGATTGGAGAGGGTGCAGGCTGGGCTGAGGGACACCCCTCCCCCTGCCACTGCACAAATTTCATGCACTGGGCCTCTAGTTGTAAATAATTCTGCAATGAGCATGGAGGTTCATATATTTTTCAAGTTAGTGATGTTGATCTCTTAAGGATAATTACTGAGAAGAAGAATTGTTGGATCATATTTTTATTTTTTATTTTTTGTGGAACCTGCATATTGTTTTCCATAGCAGCTATACCAATTTACAGTCCCACCAATAGCACATGAGGATTCCTTTTCCTTCTCATCTGTCATCTTCAACATTTGTTATTTGTTGTATTTTTTATAATTGTCATTTTAATAAGTGTGATGTGATATCTATTTTTTTGTTTTATATTGCATTTCCCTGCTAATGAGTGATGTGAGTGGATTTTCATGTAACTGTTGGCTATCTGTATATCTTCTTTAGAGTAATGTCTATTTAGATTCTCTACCCATTTTTTAAATCATATTGTTTGTTTTTTGTATTCTGTTGTATGAATTCCTTATACTTGTTAATATTAACCCCTTATTGGATAAATGATTAGCAAATATTTTGTACCATTTACTAAGTTATCTTTTCATTTTGATTATGGTTTTCTTTGCTGTGCAGAAGCTTATTAGTGTGATACAGCCCCACTTGTTTATTTTTACTTTTGTTGTCTTTGTTTTTGGTGTCAAGTCTAAAAAATAATCACCAAGACCTATCTCAAGGAGCTTACTACTATGTTTTCTGCTAGATTTTTTATGGTTTCAGGTCTTATTTTCAACTCTTAAATCTATTTTGAGAGTCTTATTTTCAACTCTTAAATCTATTTTGGTGGTCCAGTTTTCCCAACATAATATTTTGAATAAACTGTCATTACTTTATTTGTCAATTATTAAGTGATCATATACGTGTGAGCTCATTTCCGGGCTCTCCATTCTATTCCGTTGATTTATGTGTCTTCTTTAATACCACATGCCATGCTTTTTTGATTACTAGAGCTATGTAATATAGATTGAAATCAGGGAGTGTGATACTTCCAGCTTTGTTCTTTTTTCTCAAGATTGCATTGGTCATTTGGTGTCTTTTGTTCCATGCAAATTTTAGGATTGTTTCTTCTATTTTTGTGAAACAGGCCATTGAAATTTTGGTGGAGATTGTACTAAATCTGTAGATTGCTTTGAGTAGTATTGTTATTTTAATAATATTATTCATCCAATCCAAGAGCTCAGAATTTGAATATCTTTTCATATATCCATGTCTTATTCAATTTACTTTATCAATGTTTTATAGATTTCAATGTGAAGGTCTTCCACTGTCTTGGTTAAATACATTCTTAGGTATTTTAGTCTTTTTTATGCAGTTATAAATGAGATTATTTTCTTAATTTCTCTGCTAATAGTTCATCATCAGTGTACAGAAATGCAGCAAATTTAATATATTGATTTTGTGTCTGCAAATTTACAGAATTTATTTCTTAGTCTAAGAAGTTTTATTGTATAGCATTTAAGATTTCCTATACATTATATAATGTGACCTGCAATAGTGACAGTTTTACTTCATTTGAAAGTTGGGCACAATTTCTTTATTTACTTATTTATCCCTGTATTTTTCTTAATTGTTCTTAATTGGCTAAGACTTCCAATACTACATTAAATAAAAGTGCCGAGAGTGAACATTTTACCTGCTTTTGACAAGTGAGGAAACTGAGGTTCTGAGGGATAGTTTATGGTTGCACAACCAAGATGTGTCAGAGCTTGGGCTGGAACACAGGTCTCTTAAATCTAAGCTTAGTTTTCTATCCACTACACCATGCTGCCTTAGGGTATTACAGGTGTTCCCTGCCTTTCACCACTGGTATCACATATCATACATATCATTGGTAACAGTCTGAGAATATGAACTCTAGTGTTTGCAATTTGAGGCCTTCACCTCACAAAGGGATTTTATGTAAACCAATACCATGCAAATTTCTAAAGCAGGCCATGAGAAAAGTTTCTAAAGAGAAATTTCACATACAAGCATGAGAACACTTTTCACTACAGCATAGCTATGCATAGCATCAGTAGTCAAGTCAGTGTTTCTTGGTTTAAATAAAGGAGACAACTTCAGTCTTGCTGGATTTATTGAGAATAAAACCAATTATATCTTGGAAGAAGGATGCAATCAGTGCTCCTTATCTCTGTCCAATCTTTGAGGCAATGTAGAGTAAAGGCTATAAACACAAACTGAAATCTTTCCCAGAGGTTTCTCATCAGACTATCCCCGATGTCTCATTGGCCAGACTGCATCTACTAATTCATAAATCAATTATTAACAAGGAGAATGAATGGAATTTCCATGATTGGTTTAGTCTATTCAGAACTTACTCTGGTCTGAGAGGAAACCAGGTTTTGTAGGGCAAACAAAATTGGGTTCCCTGTAACTATGAAGAAGGGGAATATATACAAAGTAGGTAATCAATAATACTCACATAGTTCTTTCCAGAAAGAAATCTCTAAACATTATCATCAGTGCAATCCTTTGCAGTTTTATCAGTATATTATTGCAACTTTGGGGCTTTCCAAAGCAGATAAACTATTCAGAAATCCTTCTTTTAGACGTCAGCTTTAGATCTTTCCTTTTTGTACATACATCACTCTCATTGTAATAATTCCAATTTTAATTGACCTAAAATGCTTTGGTTCTTCAATTCATTGGTCTTTGGCATTTTCTGCCTAAAAATACAGCTACAAAAAATAAATAAAGGCTCAGGTACAAGATTGAGGAAATACAGTTGGGTTGGGCTTAAAAGAAAACCTTCAAATAAACCCTAGCTGGGTGGTTCAGTTGATTGGATGGTTGCCCCATACACAAAAAGGTTGCAGGTTCAATCTCTGTTTGGAGCATGTACAGGAGGCAACTGATCAATGTTTCTCTCTCCTCTCTCTCTCTCTCTCTCTCTCTCTCTCTCTCTCTCTCTCTCTCACATATCCTTGGCCTTAGCTAGTTTGGCTCAGTGGATAGAGCATTGGCCTGGGAACAGAAGGGTACTTGGTTCAATTCCAGTCAAGGTCACATGCCTGGGTTGCAGGCTCGATCCCCAGTGGGGTGCGTGAGGAGGCAGCCAAACAATGATTCTCTCTCATCCTCTATGTTTCTATCTTTCTCTCCCTCTCCCTTTCTCTCTGAAATCAATAAAAATATATTTAAAAAAATAAAACACATCCTTGGGTGAGGATTTTCTTTTAAATGTCCAAATAATTTTGTTTTGAATTTTCAACAATTTTAGCCAAATGAAATCTCAACTTTGGTTTCATCAGCAGTCATTTTTAAAACATTGTTTCTTTAAGTATTTTATAAAAACCTTTAACAATGTGAAATTTTGATAAAGTTTTCCTTGGTTTTGTTTTGTTTTTTCCTTGAATGAAGAGCCAGTGTATTATTAACAACTACAAACAAAACCACAAAATGCTCTATTTGGCTTTAAATTCAGGAAGTATCAATTTCATTTCTAAGAGTGGCACCACTTCAACTACCTATAGGTAGTACTAATAAGAGATTCAATTTGTTTAATTTCATAATCCAGAAAACATAAGTTTGCTCTTATTACTGGCTCAAATTATATAGCTTAATGTGAAATTTCCACCTTTAAGAGGAGTAAAGTAATAAAACCAGTTAATTGACAAGGAATCCAATGGGGACAAAATCTCCCAAGGACTCACAATGCTTTCTGTAAGACAGATCATCCAGCATGGCATAAGATCATTTCTACCAAAATTGGGTGGTATCAAGGCTAAGACAGTCTTTGTGAGTGAATATTTAACTACATTAATATTAAAATAAGACATTTGTAAATTTGGAAGTGAATACCTGAAACCTGCTAACAAGAGCCCAGGTAATACTGAGAGCCCAGATTTAAGGGTTTCTAACAAAAGCAGGTACTATCCTTTTATTATGAATTCTATGAGTTTATACAGGCCAGTATTAAACTAGTAACAAGATTATGGATTAATGATAGGTTACTCTTGTGATATCTTACCTATTAATTGGAGGGAAAGTACCTTATAGTATTTTCAGAATCTTATTTTGGATAGACAAACTTGCTAGAGCAAGACAGTGAATTTAGGAAGATTCCAAAGTAAACGATAGAAGTTAGAACATATAAGAAAAATATCAGAGGATTGAAATAGGAAAAAGAGGTCAGCATCACAGAAGCTTGGGAGCAATCCAAGAGGACTAGCTACTTGTGTAAGCTATATTTTCTTCAATATGCATATCAACAGGAGTATTGAATAACAAGTCTTGGCCTCTTAGATTTATATGTTGCACTTTCCATGTCTGAAGTCAATACCCTCAAATATGAGAAAACAGAGTATTTATAGAGATAGGGGAATGAGAAGGGGTTCCAAATTCTTGGATGTGAGGTATAGAACTGAAGAACAAGATCACAGAAGGGTTACCAATAAGCCTGCCTTGATGCTATTACACTACATTCCAGCTATTAAATTGATCTTTTAAAAAATGTAAAGAATTGACTGAAACCTCCTGATAGACTATAGGTAATTTAATAGAAGGGCCAAGGAACTAAGAAAGGTTTCACTTCTTTAAGTTTTGTCTCATTAAAACATAACACCCGTGTTTTCCTTTTGACCTTGAAGCCTCCATGCTTAATGCAAATATGAAACTGCTTTCTTTGTACCTCATTTAGGAAATAATACTTTTACTAGTTAGTGGCTTTTCTCCTCTATATACAGGATGGGAGGAAAGTAGATTTACACTTGATCATACGGAAAATAATAAAATCCTATATACTGAAGATGTAATATGCAAATTGTAAAGTCTAACAACTGACCTCATAACAACTGGATCATGGATCAGCAGGAGGGTGGGGCATGGAGCTACAAGTGGGTGGCGGAGAGCTACAGGAGGAGTCAGGGCAGTGGGCGGAGAGCTACTGGAGGGCAGGAGCAAGCTACTGGTGAGCTACTGGGGCACGGATTCATGCTCAGGGATACTAGTAATTAATAAATAATAATAATACCAAAATAAACTATTTTGCATACTCACAACTATAAATTTTTGCATACTCACAACTATAAACCTTTGTCCCACCCTGTATATTTACCATTAGACACACCTTCCTATCCTTCCCCAACACTCAGTCTAGCAAATCTTGATTATTGACTGACATTCATTAGAAAATTAGTCATGTCCCTGGGTGAAAAAATGTTGGCCTCAAGGCATAATGAAATCAAAGTTTCCCCCTTTTTCCTCCTTCTTTCTATAAACATAGTTTAAGGAAGAACCATCTTGTACCCCCCTTTTCTTTCCAAGCTTGCTTCTCTTTGCTTCCCCCCACACACACTGTCTGTCTGGGGAGTGCATAAAGCAGGCTTTCTTCTTGTGTACACAAGCCTCATTTAAATCACTGAGGGCTACAGCAGGATTCCAGGCCTCTTTCCCAGCCTCCATTTGCATTTTAAGCAGCTTTGGCAGTCATGATGAGGAGCTCTCCTTCAGAAATACAGGCCTCTTTATTTGCTTGGGTGACATGCTTGATGGATGTTCTCTCTGAATATAGACTGTGATGTTGAGTGGCAAACCTGGGCCCTATATTCCTTTTTATATATGCTGCTCTTTCCTTTATGACAATAGTCAGCAGAGCTAAACCTGCATTGTATCGCCCTAAATGTAAAGAGTATGTTTGTTTAGCAGAGAGGAATTTTCAGTTTTCCCATTGTGTACTTTATGTTTTTTAAATATATGTCTTATTGATTTCAGAGAGAAATGGAGAGGGAGAGATAGAAACATCAATTATAAGAGAATCATTGATCAGCTGCTTCCTGCATGCCTTACACTGGGGATCCAGCCCAAAATCTGGGCATGTGCCCTGACTGGGATTCGAACTGTGACTTCCTGGATCATAGGTTGATGCTTAACACTGAGCCCTGCTGGCCTGGCACCATTGTGTAGTTTCTTTTAGAAAAGCTGGAAGCAGATGCTTTGGCTTCTCTACCATCCTCCTGCTCCTTGTTGACTGCCTGATATTTGTAAATGTTACTTTCTTTAAAGAGGGTTATTTTGGGTATAGAAGAAAGAGATTTGCACTAAAAAGTCCAAGTTAGGAGTTCTATCAGCTCCCAGTTACATGAAAGAAAAATCCAAACTCCAAATTAAAGTTCCTGACATGTCTACACATCTTTATAAATGACAAGATTATTGTTACAAATATATTTGTTCCTTCCTATTGGGCTCCTAAAGAACGGCATTATCAAAATAAGTATGTTCGGAGGATTTGTTCTTTTGAAAATTAACAGAAAAAAGAATGTGACCTCATGGAATTATAAAATGTCAGATATGGAAGGAATTTCAATAGTTTGGTTCAACTCCCTCTCTGGCTGCACAGTAAAGTGCCTTACTCTATCAGGAGAGGGAGACTGGAATCCCATGTTTGCTCAGCTCTTTCTACTACAGTCTGCCACCTCCTGGGTTTAGTGTCTCCTCATACCTCACTATTGTTGATGATTAAACTTCTATTTTTCCTCCATAAAACCCTTACCACAGAAAAAAATAATAAATTCCTTTGCAAAGGCTATAGTGTTTTCTCTTTTCATAACCAGTTTTCTTTTCCAGGAAAATTTTGTCTTTATATAGGATTTGATGTTAGTTATTTATTCCATCAGAATTTCGGACCACTGAAGTTTATAATCTGTGTGAAAGGTTTTTTTCTGTTTTATTTTTATTAACATTTGGTTCATCATGATTGATACACATAGCTTGGCAAACACACACACACACACACACACACACACACACACACACACACACACACACGGAGTTACCCAGAGTCTGACTGGTGACAAAAAATGAACAGGTGTGAGGGACAGTCATTGGAATCTGCAGGCTGGTCTTTAGGCAGATCCAATATCACATTGTGATGATTGACTCTGGGCAACAATTAGCACAGGTGCTGCATCATCCAGTGTCCATTTAATATTAATCTGTCTTCAGTTCTCAACAGAAAACTTGTTTTGACCCCTCACATCCTGATGTGTGCCCTCCATTTACTCTTCAACACCCATTTGCTCCCAGAGCCTACTGCCTCCTTGTCTAGGTTAGGACATCCTGCCTGCATGGTGACCAGGTGGAAGTAGCTGTGATCATGTTAAGGTTAGCCTGAGGGTGTGTTCCAAGGCTTAATTTCTCTGACACTAATTGGTTGATCTTATAAATTAGACATTAATTCAAAGCTGTTCTTTGAATGTTCACTCACTGACTGTGCACCTATTTATTAGAGTTGTAACAGAAAATTTTGCAAAAGTAAGTTTTTGGTTTATATGTTTTTGCTTTTTGTGCCTGTTCTATGAAGGAGGTTTCATGAAGGAGGCTTCATGAAGGAGGCTTCATAAATCATCATGTCACCTCTTTAAATACCATATGGTCATATTTTTAAAAAGACACTGTGACAAGGGGCCCCAGCACATTGACTAGAAATACTATAAAAACTTCAGAACACTTAACATAAAACTGATATATTATGTGGTAATGTTTCTAGTAGAAACCAGGACCTTGTTTATCATAAAAGAATAGTCTTTGGCTAAGTTCCATGCTGTATGCTGAAAAACTGTCACTTTCTAATCACAGTGCAGATTGTCACTCCTATTCAGAGCTGGGCAACCTAGAAATTTTAGAGGAAAATACTGCTGAAAAATGAATTTTGCCAAACAACGAATATTAAGGACAAACTCAGGCAGTGAGGACTACTCCCAGAGCCTTAGTTTTATCCTGTTTTTATCCTGTACAAAATGAGGATATGGGCCTATAAATCTACACCTCTGTGGTATAACTTATTTTTTTTTCTAGAAGCAAAAGTCTCTATAGCTGCAATAATATTTTGATTGGAATGGTGACTGGTTTTGCAACACCTTATTGGGTCTCTAATTATCTCTGAAGGCATTGTGAAATTCTTGGGAGGAAAAACATACAAAACCTACTTAAAATCTTTTAAACTGAAAATAAGAGCCAACAGCATTCAGCACTTGTGTGGACTTGTGGGAAAGAGCGCTAGGAAATTGAACAAAGTGTTCTCTCTTCCTCACCCTGTATGGGATCAGTCACCATATTCTGCCAAGCCTTCCAGGACAATATATCTTGCACCTGTTCTTTTCCATTTTCAGCACTGCCATCCTCACTGCATCTTCTTACCAGCTCACCCTTAGTTTATTTTGAAAGCCTCTTGAGCATTCTCACCCTGTTTTCCTGTTAATCTTTGGCTCTTCCCTAATTCAATCTTAGAAATGCAGCTTGTTCTGTTCATTGTTTTGTTTTCTTTTGTTTGTTTGTTTTGTAGGGCACAGGGAAAGAAAAAATAAAGGATGTGGGAGAGGAGAGAGGAGAGAGGAGAGAGAGAGGGGGAGAGAGAGAGAGAGAGAGAGAGAGAGAGAGAGAGAGAGAAGAAGAAGAAGAAGAAGAAGAAGAAGAAGAAGAAGGAGGAGGAGGAGGAGGAGGAGGAGGAGGAGGAGGAGGAGGAGGAGGAGAAGAGAAGAGAAGAGAAGAGAAGAGAAGAGAAGAGAAGAGAAGAGAAGAGAAGAGAAGAGAAGAGAAGAGAAGAGAAGAGAAGAGAAGAGAAGAGAAAAAGGAAAGGATAAAAGAAGGAAGGAAACATCTTCAATGGTTCTCCACTGCTTCTCAGAATAAAGAGAAACCCCTTTGTATTAAAATTAAAATCCCCTACACTTTGGCCCCAGCTTTCCTCTCTAGCCTTACCTTCCTCACACTGGTAACACTAGCTTTTTAAAAAATCCTTTGTAGTGCCTTATTCCCTTCACCTCTGCAACCTCCAGCAGTGTCTCCAATTCCCAGTCAAATCTTATTTTTTCCTTAAAATCGCCCCAAGCCACTTACCCTTAAGTAACTTGTACATGTAGCAAAAACACTCAGTAAGACATATATAAGGATCTCAATCCGAGTAAATTCTCAAAATGTTTCCAAAAGCAAAACATTTAGTTAGTACATCACATCTCCAAGAGGTATTCTTCAGACAATTTAGAATTTTCATATTATTTGTTCACTTGGCAGAATAATTTAAATAATGCCCATACAATTCAGCATTTGTACTGAAGACCAGGTGGCTATTTTGGAATGTAAATGGAATAAAATATGTAAGTATACCAAGTATAAAACAGTGCTATGGAAACAATAAACAAAATTCTAGACTTTCAAAATGAGGTATAAATAGCAGAATTGAAAAGATGTAAATTAATGTCAGCACATCTAAAAAGGTACTGTCTGTTAAACCAAAATAAAGAACATTTTAAAGCTCAGTTATTATTGTTAATTTATGACTGATAATTACATAAATTTTGTTTTCTTTCCAAAGAAAGTAAAATGCTTTCCTGCCTCAAAGCTTTTGCCCCTGCTATTTCTCTACCTAAAAACTAATTCTCGCCCTAGCCGGTTTGGCTCAGTGGATAGAGCGTCAGCCTGCAGACTCAAGGGTCCCAGGTTCGATTCCGGTCAAGGGCATGTACCTTGGTTGCGGGCACATTCCCAGTAGGGAGTGTGCAGAAGGCAGTTGATCGATGCTTCTCTCTCATCGATGTTTCTAACTCTCTATCCCTCTCCCTTCCTCTCTGTAAAAAAAAAATCAATAAAATAAAAAAAAAAACTAATTCTCTCTGAGAGTCTAGATTAAATGGCATCTTTGCCATGAAATTCTTGACTCTTTATCCATGTGATTAATTTTGCTCTCTTTATTTTCTGTGCTTTTGTAACATGCTGTTCTTATGTTAATATTTAGAATTATCGATCTAAAGTTTAGACGTAACAAGTACCATAGAAATGATATGGTCCAATACAGTCATTTTATTTATAAACAAACCATACACTTTATTATCATTTCCCTTTGTTATTAGAGTTAATTGTGAACGTATCAATTTTCCCCTTTAAATTTACAATCCTTGAGTGTAGGAATTATGTTTCTTTGCATCTTTCCCTGTGCCCTACAAAACAAACAAACAAACAAACAAAACAAAACAAAACCAATAAACAAAAACAATAAAAAACACTAGTGCTCAAGAAATACTTTCTGAATAATTGTTACAAAATAAATAAATGAAAGAATGAATATATTGACTTGTCTCTGGCAAAATAGTGAAGTAAGCACAGCTTTGATTTTTAACAACCCTTTAAAGAATGTTTCTCTTTTTATAATTCCCTACTCCCACTTCTCCCCCTAAAGGCCACTTTCATCACTGCTGATTTTTAGTAATGTGTACCTCATTAAAATGTCATAAAAATATGAGGGAATATTTTAATTGTTTCTCAATTAAATGTATCTAAAACTGTGTATAAAGAGCTGGGCCAGCTGAACCGATTGATATTTTCTGCAGAATAAGTGTGTCGGGGCCTGAATTTCCTGGTCCTTGCTGTGTAGCAGGAGTATGTTGATGGACCATGGCAAATCAGACAAACTGCACTTTTTTGTCTCATCTGATTTGACTGCACTCAGATAAAGTTTAATCTTTACTAGTCCCAGTGGGCCTTCCACCATCCTATTTATCCTAAATAAACTATATTTTTCCACTCCACTATTGTTAGTACTTGAATTAACAGTAAATTCTTTAATATCTATCCCTCTTTCTTGCAATGACTTATTATTCAGAAATCCCACAAAGGGCTGGTGATTTTCTAGGAAATATTATCAATAGCAGAAAGAGATCAACTATAATAATAAAAGGGTAATATGCTAATTAGACCAGACATCTTCTGGACATCATTCCAGACGTCCTTCCTGATGAAGCCAGGGCCAGATGGAAGCCAGCCAGGGTCCCTGATGCCTGAGGGAGATCCAGGGGAAGCCATCCAGGGTCCCGAGTGCCACAGGGAAGCCAGTGTTGACAGCCAGGGGAAGGAAGGCTTACTCTTGCACAGATTTTATGAGTTTATCATAAAAAAGGTGTGCTAACACTGACTTTCATAGTAGGTAAATATTTAAAGATGGCATGGAATAATCAAACTGAACTAGATTTCTCAATACCTAATGCTTTGACAGGCCAATGTGGTTCAGTGTTTGAGCATTGACCTATGAACCAGGATCATATTAAGGATATAAAAAAGAAAGGGGCAAATAAACAAAACAAGAAACTCATACACAGAAAACAGTATGGTGTTTACCAGAGTGGAAGGTGTATGGGGAGGACTAAGAAAAAGTTAAGGTGGTGAAATAAATATTGACTGAAGAAAGGTCACAGTTCGAGTCCCAGTCAGGCCACGTGCTGGGAATGCAGGCTCAATCTCTTGTAGGAGGCATTCAGGAGGCAGTCGATCAATGATTCTCTCTCATCATTGATGTTTCTATCTATCTCTCTCTCATCCTTCCTCTCTATGAAATCAATAAAAATATAAAGAGATCTAAATACATGAAACATATTCCATATTTTTGGATTAAAAGACAATATTTAAGGTGGTAATACTCCTCAAATTAATATATTTATTCATTGTAATTCCTACCAAAATTCCAGCTGGTTTTGTGCATTGCTTAGTAAGATGACCCTGAAATTAATATCCAAGAGAAGTGCAAGAGAAACAAAATTCCTAAAACAAAGTTGGAGGACTCACATTTCCCAATTTCAAAATTTACTGGCATAAAGATAGCCATATAGATTAATGGAATAGAATTGAGAGTCAAGGAAAAATATCCTTACATGCTTGGTCAATTGATTAATGCAAAGTTATCAAGGCCATTCAATAGGGAAAAATATTATTTCCAAAAAAATGGTGTTGGATAACTGTATTTCCATATGCAAAGATATTTAGATATTTATCCTATACCATGCATTAGAATTAACTCAAAATGGATAAAAGGTTTAAATATGAAATAAAATTATATGATTCTTAGAAGAATGAATAGGAGTAAATATTCTTGATCTTGGATTATACAATGGTTTCTTAGATAAAATACAAAAACACAAGTAAAACCAATAGATAAATTGGACTTCATCAAATTTTAATTTTTTTGTGGTTTGAATTACAGCATCAAGAAAGTAAAAAACAATCTATGGAGTGTGAAAAAACATTTGGGAAACATGTCTGACATGGAAATTTTATCCAGAATATATCAAGAACTGTGACAACTCAACAATAAAGGACAACTAACCTTATAAACATGGGGAAAATTTGAATAAAATCTCTCAGGAAAATATGCAAATGACCAATAAACACATGAAAAGAGACTCAGAATCATTATTCAAAAGGCAAATGCAAATCAAAACCACACTGAAATATCACTTCATACACATTAGGGTATCCTTAATCAATAAAAAGTGTTGATGAGAATGGAGACATAATTACGCTACTGATGGGAATGTAAAAAGGTACAGGTACTTTGGAAAAGAGTTAAATAGTCCTGAAAAATAAAACAGAGTTACCATGTGACCCAAATATTCCACTTCTAGGTATATAATCCAAAGAATTTAAAATGTATGTTTACCATAAAGCTTGCACACAAATGTTCATAGCAGCACTTAATAATAGCCAAAGAATAAAACCAACACAAATGCCCATCAACTGATGAATGGATAAACAAAATATGGTATAACTGTTGCCAGAAATGGGACCTGGCGATGGGCGGGTTCATCTATTCCTTTTCAGAGATGAAAATCATGAGGTATATTTGCCCCATTGATTATATTATAAACATTTTAGCTAAACATTGAGAGCAATTCTAAATGAATATAAATTCCAAAAATATTACCAGTATGTTGTTTCCTAGGGTAACTACTTAGAAGACATAACATTCATTTGGATGCATAGACTGTGTTTACTAACTCAATACCTAAGAGATTTTATGTTTCAAGTCATCTTCATCTCTTTTTCTCTTTAATAAAAATTGAGAAATATAGAAAGAGAAGCATCAAACTGACAGTCAAACCTCAGAGGGAAGGCAGGGGAAGGGGGAATAAGAGATCATCTAAAGGACTTGTATGCATGCATATAAGCATTACTAATGGACACTGACACTGGCAGGGTGAGGGCATGTGCTGGGGTGGGAGTGACTGGGGTGGGAGAGGTCAATGGGGGGGGGGAAATAATATTGTAATAGCTATGTATGGGCCAGGGAGGTGCTTGAAATATCAGGGGGGACCGTTCTGTAAAGTATATGATTGTAAACCACTATGTTGTACACCTGAAACTAATACAGAATAATATTGAATGTTAAAAAATAATAAAATAAAAAACATTTCCCCCAAAATAAATTGCTGATAAGATGTATAGTCCAATTCTTTGAGACAAAAATATAAAATTTACAAAGAGAAGAAATTTTCAATAATTTCTCAGTATAGAGATGACTACCGACATAACAGTTATAACATAAGTTTTCTTTGTTTATAGCATCACCTATGAGGCATGTTGAGTACTCATCAAGTCAGTTAGCCACAATTTCAGATGGTAAGAGCAAACAACCATTAATCATCCAATGAAGAAAAAGGTTTTGTGGCCTTACATTACCAAGAATGATTCCAATTATCTACAGACTACACAATTCTATACATTCCTTTGGATAGATTTAGCCACAGGAGCATTGAAATTCAAATATTTTGATTTGTTTTCAAAAGAAGCAATTGAAACAGAGAATAGAATGGACAAGAGTCTGAGGAGTAACTCACCTTCTTCCTCCCAATTACACTCAATTTGTTCAGATAATATATATATTTCTTCTGTGCCACAAATCACACTTTTTTCTTTATAAATTTTAAGAAGAAAGATTTCCAGGTCAAGAGTATAAGAATCCATATACTCATCCAACATCAAAAACCATTAATGTTTTGTTATATTCCTTTAATAGATTCCCTAACCCTTTAAAAAAAGCTGGAATACTTTTAAATGAGCCCTAACATAAAGTTAATTCTCATCTAAATACCTCCATTTTTTTTCAGGAAAGATAAATAAGGGCATTTGCATTAAAAATACCACCATCACACCAAAAAAATGTAATATGTCATTATTTATTATCTAATATGAAGTCCCTATTCAAACTTCCCTGATTGTTTAAATATGCTGCTTTACCATTGGCTGTTTGGATCAGTATACAAACAAATTCCACTTGTATTTAGGAACCATTTCTCTTAAGTATCTTTCATTTATTTTATTCTAAAACAGGCTTCTCATAAAATCCCCACCCAATTTTGTTTTTTATGAGTACCATGATTTTAACCACATGCCTTTCTGTTTAGGAATGTAACAGGTCAATTTACATATTTTTTCTGAATTTAGCCTTATTTATTATTTAGCTGGGACCACCATACATACAATTATTAATTAAACAGATTCTTCTTAAGTGTTTACTATATGTCAGGCATATTTCTGGTGTTTTATATTCAGTTGTGAAAATGACAGTTATAGTCCAGGCCCCTGTCATGTAATTTACAGAAAATAAACAAAGAAATAGTTGTATAATGTGGATGAAAGGGGGCCACATACTAAGCTGACCAGCTCAGGGAAGGCCTGCATGGTGGTCTTGCAAACTCAGAGACCTAAAGTAACCACAAAGGATGGTCTGAAATTAAACTTTAACTAAAAGCATTTATGGTGGGTAATTATGTCCTAGGCAAATATCTTCACTGACAAGGTCAACCTTTACCTTAACTGAGACTATCTGTCTTTTTGCATCTATGATAACATACCCTTGAAAAGTCTGGGTAACTTGTAACTTCCCTTTTTCTGGACTCCTTGGGGCACAACCTAATGTGCCTGGGTGCCAGGACAGATACCACCAATTCCTTTATTGTTATCATGTTAATTACTCCTGCACCCACCTAAGTATGTGTCTATCATTTTACTTTTTATCCAATCCCAGAGGTTTCCCCATTTTGCTTTCTCCCGCCTCTCTAAACTATCACCAATGGATTTCATGTAGCCCACCTATGTCCCTTCCTTTGATTGCAATGTACAAAAATAGATGAGGAACCACTATTCTCTAGAGCACTGTCCCAATCGGTTGAGATATTGCTTTCTGACAATTGTTGACAGTTTGGAGCAAATAAACTCACAAAAATTCTTTACAGGTTTGAATGTTTGTTTGTTTTCACATTAACAATAATATACTAGTAGTGTCACTTGTGATAACTTACATGATAACAATAATAAAGCCCAGTAAGGGGACAGAAAGAGGAAGGTATTTTAGATAGGATGATCATTAACGATCTTTATTTGTGACCACTTATCTTGGAAGTAGTGTTAAAATAAAAACATTCAAACCTGTAAATAATTTGTGTGAGTTTATTTGAGCTATACTGTCGACAATTGCCAGGAAGCAGAACCTCAATGAATTGAGATAATACTCTGGAGAATGGTGGGTTACATCTATATTTATTCATTGCAATCAAAGGAAGGGACACCGGTGGGTTACATGAAATCCACTGGTGATAGACTAGAGAGGCAAGAGAAAGCAAAGCAGGAAAACCCTGGGATTGGATAAAAAGCAAAATGATACACACATACTTACGTGGGTACAGGAACAATTAACATGATAACAATGAAGGAATTGGTGGTATCTGTCCTGGCACCCAAGCACATTAGGTTGTACCCCCAAGGGATCCAGAAAAAGGAAAGTTACAAGTTACCCAGAAATTTCAAGGTTATCTTATTATAGATGCAAAAATACAGACAGGCTCAGTTAAGGTAAAGGTTGACCTTGTCAGTGAAGATATCAGCCCAGAAAGTGACTACCTACCATAAATGCTTTTAGTTAAAGTTTAATTTCAGACCGTTTTTTTGTGGTTACTTTGGGTCTCTGAGTTTGCAAGACCACCATGCAGGCCTTCCCTGAGCTTGTCATGTTAGCATGTGCTCCTTTCGTCCACAGTAGTAACTATATATATAAAAGCCTAAGTGGCCATTACGACCAAATGACCGGAACGACTGGATGACCAGTCACTATGATGCACACTGACCACCAAGGGGCACAAGCTCAATGCAGGAGCTGACTTTTGGTGGTCAGTAAGCTCCCACAGCCAACCTCCCATGGCCAGCCAACCTCCCATGGCCAGCCAACCTCCCCGGTTTCTCCCCCTATTCCTCCCTGGTCTGGCAGGCCCTGTCTGGCAGGCCCTGTCCAGTAACCAGCAAGCCCTGAATGGCCTGGCCCCAATTGGGACTGAACAAGATGGCCCCGATAGGCCCTGATTGCCTCCCTGGCTTAGGGACCCCATCTGTGCACGAATTTTATGCACTGGGCCTCTAGTATAAAATAATAGGCTACGTTAGTTGAAAGTTACCATAAAAGGTCATACTGTTGAATTTCTAGACTATTTGATGACTTAGAAATTGCTAAATGATTGGTAAAATATGCTTATTTCAATGATTTACTGTCCAGATATCTGTAAAGCTTTCATGGTGCTTGTGAGTTGGTATCAAAATGAGTATACACATGTATATACATTTTGAGCATATGATTAACATAAACTGTGCAATGAGAAAAACCAAAGTATTTGGAAATGCATATGAAATCAAATTATTTTTTGTTGTCTAAATTTCAAAATAGAATCTCTTCTATATATAAAGACAATATATATATATATATATATAGGTAAAGTAAATGGTCTGAAATTAAACTTTAACTAAAAGCATTTATGGTGGGTAGTCACTTTCTGGGCTGATATCTTCACTGACAAGGTCAACCTTTACCTTAACTGAGTCTGACTATATATATATACTATCTATCTATCTATCTATCTATCTATCTATCTATCTATCTATCTATCATCTATCTATCTATCTATCTATCTATCTATCTATCTATCTATCTATTATATATTAGAGGCCTGATGCATGAAATTCATGCATGGGTAGGGTCCCTAGGCCTGGCTGGCAATCAGGACCGATCTCTGGGGTGACCAGTGGGGCAATCGGGGGGCCCCCTGCTGGCACCTGCCTTGGCTATCCTGGTGCTGCCCGCTCAACAGTCCCACCCCCCGCTGCCACCGCCAGTCGCTTCCCTCAGTGGGAGGCAACAGGTGGGGTGATCAGGGGGCAGTGGCAGCCTGCTCGCCAGCCAGCCCCACCTCCCAATTGCCCCACCACCACCAGCAGTCACCTCTCTCTGTGGGAGGCAACTGGTGGGGTGATTGGGGGGCAGCACCGGCCCACTCACTGGCCAGCCCTGCCCCCCACTGCCTCCGCCAGTCACCTCCATCTGCGGGGTGACTAGCAGGGCTATTGGGGGGCCTCTGCTGGCACCCACCTTAGCCGGCCTGGGGCCTGAAGGCTGGCCACGGGGCAGCTCCTGCATTTAGCATATGCCCCCTGGTGGTCAGTGCACATCATAATGACCAGTGGTTCGATCAGTCATTCCACCATTTGGTCGATTTGGATATTAGGCTTTATATATATATAGTGAGTGGCCAGATTATTATGACCACCTGACATTTGTAGGCAAATTAGCCATACACTGCATTGTATGGGATATGGAAGCCGAAGACCTCTTTGAACACCTTTGCTATCTGCAGTTACCAAGATAAAACGTCTCCAATTCACACAGGAACACAAGGATTAGACAGTCGAGCATTGGAAAAAAGTCATGTGGTCTGATGAACCATGTTTCCAGTTGCATCATGCAGATGGCAGAGTGAGAATTTGGCAGAAACAGCATTAAAGCATTCACCCCACATGCATGAGTACAATCCTTCAGTCTGGTGGGGGCAATGTTATGGTTTAGGGCATGTTTTCCTGGCATGATTTGGGACCTTTATTTCATGTGGAACAACATCTGAATAGCACAACATACCTAAGTATCATTGGTGATCAAATTCATCCTATCACATTGATGGCGTATCTCAATGGATATGGCTTCTTCCAACAAGACAATGCACCATGCCACAGTGCTCATATTGTGCAGGAGTGGTTTCAAGAACATGAGGGAGACTTCACCTTGCTTAGGTGGCCCCCACAATCACCAGATCTCAATCCAATTGAGAATTTGTGGGACGAAGTTAAAAGAGCCATCAGGCAGCTGGTTCCACAACCATCAAATCTCACAGAACTGGACAGTGCTCTTCATAAGGCATGGTGTCAGATTCCTTGCATCACCTTTCAACATCTGGCGGAGTCAATGTCAAGAAGAATCACCACAGTATTGAAGGAAAAAGGTGGCCCAATGAAGTACTGATGGGGTGGTCATAATAATCTGTCCAATCACGTTCATATATAGCCCACATTCAAAGGCTGTAAAATCACATTGTTTACTCATATCTTCAGAAAAAATATCACATCTACTGTCGTGGTAAACAACCTGCTTCCCTATTTATAATGGTCTGGCCCTCTAGCAACTTCAGTGTGCAATTATAGCTAATTTGCCTACAAACGTCAGGTGGTCATAATAATCTGGCCACTCAGTGTATATATATACTCTTTTGGTGCTTAGTGTAGGAAGTAGGTCAAAACATGCAATGAAGATGATGACAGGAAGTGACTTACATGGCTAAGACATCTAGAAACTTCAGAATGCTTGATCTTAATTTGGTGTGCAGTAAAGTTTACATGAAGTGTATTTTTAAATCTGTTGTCTGGTTTCAAAATTTACTGCACAGAGATAGTGGTAGATCACAGAAAGACAGCAAGTACGATAGGTGTAATAAAAGGGAAGCAGTCTTGTAAGCTCCATTCATGGTTAAGTGCTCTATAGAGGTGTACCAATTTTAATATTTGATACCATATTTTGCTGTATCTATTCTTTGTTTAGATATGTTTATGTACATAAATTATTATGTTTGTGTAATATTTGCCTAAAATATTCAGTACAGTAATAGGCTGTACAGGTTTACAGCCTAGGAACAATAGGCTATACCATATAGCCATTGTGTGCAGTAGGCTATTTCATCTAGGTTTGTGTTAGTACACCTTATGATTTTTGCACAACAAAATGATCTAACCACACATTTCTTGGAATGTGTCCCTGTTGTTAATGACATATAACAGTATTTTAATGTTGTTTGGTAGAATGGCCTTTCAGTATTTTCCCTAAATTTTTATGTTAATTTTCACATTTTGTAAGGTAACATGCCAACAGTTCTCAAGCATGCTTACACTGTGGGTTCTAGATACAATAAAAAGAATAAAAATACCTAGACATTTTCTGTTTAGTCCATACTCATTCTTCATATATTTTTGATAGCTAGAGATTTCCGTTCCTTGACAATTATTTAATATCTCCATAAATAGATTTATCAGTTGCTCTTGTAGAAATTATGATTCTTAGGTTAAATATAGCCAGAATGTGAAAAATGTCACAATCTACACTAATAAAAGACAAAGATGCTAATTGACCGTACCTTTGCTATGCCTTAAACCATGCCCACCAGCCAATCAGAGCAACTAAATGCAAATTAACCCAACCAAGATGGAGGCTGGCAGCCACGGAGCTGGAGCAAGCAGGAGGCTTGGTTGCCCGGGCGATGGAGGAAGCCAAGCTTCCCGCCTGCTCTGAGCTGGCTCTGGCCTCCACTCATGGCAACAAAGTTTCAATTATAGAAGACATATAAATCCCAGATACCTGCTTCCAGCCAGCCTTCACTGGGAGCTTGGGGTGGCTGGGGGTTGTGGCCAGCCTGAAAACAGACATCAGCCCCTCACCCAGCAGGCGAGGCACCCCAGCCGGGATCCCTATCCAGAAGGGGCTGTGGCCAGCCTGCAAAAAGCCATCAACCCCTCACCCAGGCTGGCCAGGCCCCAGCGGGGACCCCCACCCTGAAGGGGCTGTTGACAGGCTGGAAACTGCCATCAGTCCCTCACCCAGGCTGGCCACACCCACATGGGGTGAGGGTCCCCGCTGGGGGGCTTGGTCAGCCTGCAAACTGCCATCATCCACTCACCCAGGGTGGCCAGGCACCCCAGCAGGACACTCCCCCCACTCTTAAGGGGGTGTGGCCAGCCTGAATACAGCCCTCAGCCCCTGACCCAGGCTGGCCAGGCACCCCAGTGGGGACCCCTACACTGAAGGGGCTGTGGCCAGTCTCCACTGCTTCTACTTTGCTACTTTCTGCAGAGCTTGGCTTCCTTCTATGTTGTCTTCAGTCTTCACTCCCAGCTGGTATATGCAAATTAACCACCATCTTGGTTGAGTTAATTTGCATATAGTTGCCCTGATTGGCTGGTGGGTGTAGTGAAGGTATGGTCAATTAGCATCTTTGTCTTTTATTAGTGTGTGTATATATATATATATATCTACACTAATATATATATATATATATATATATATATATATATATATATATATATATATCTACAGCCGGTGTGGATCAGTGGTTGAAGTGTCCACCTATGAACCACCAGGTCACATTTCAATTCCTGGTCAAGGCACATGTCCAGGTTGTGGGCTCAATCCTCATTAGGGGGCATGATAGAGACAGCTGATCAATGATTCTCTCTCATCATTGTTGCTTCTACCTCTCCCTGCCTCTCCCTTCCTCTCTGAAATCAATAATAACTATAAATATATATGTAATATAACATTTTACATATATATTATGATGTTATACGGGCAAAGGCACATGGAAGATGTCAGAAAATGGAATTTGTATGTGAGTTAATGGAATTGGTGGTAATGGATAACATAAGACAATTGGTCTCATATTAACTACATACTGAGCTAACAACAAAGGCATTCTACAGTCTTTTAACTACTAGGTTGCAATGGACCTTCAGTGGCATCATTATGAATTTATAAAAATCATGTTTAAGTGTATATGTTTGAAGCATAATTTGCTTAGCACCTTTAAAACTGGCATGACATGAGATTGCTTCTAAGAAAACAGATACTTATAAAATCCTAATATATGAAAGAATGTACAAATGGGAATCAAAAGGCTGGAGACAGAGACAAAGAGGAAAGATGATAGTTTGAAACTAAGTTCAAGGCGGTATTTGAATTTATGATTTCTGTATCTAAATAATTTCTAATCCATTTTCTTTTTCAGTTCTCAGTTTCTGCATTTGTAAAAATGAGAGGAAAAATTATATCTAAGAAAGCTTCCAGTTTGTAAACATTGGTGATTTAACGTTTTAAGTTTAAGGCAAAAACACCCTAGATTTTGAGCAGTAGTTACAAATCAAAGATTATTTGGAAGACATTTAGAAATGTCTGGAGACATATTTGGTTGTCATAATTGGAAAATAGGTTCCACGGGCATCTAGTGGATGGAGTCCAGAAATGCTGCTGAACATGCTGAAATGCACAGGACAGCCCCCCAAACAATGAATTATCCAACTCTAAATGTCAATAGTGCCTAGTTGGAGAAGCTTGGCTTAGTGTATATTGACAAATGAATACCTTCACACATCTTTTTTAACCAGTTTAATATACCCTGACTAGAGGCATGATTTTTATATACTTAAGTACTCCCAAAGTAAGTCCATAGTCCAGTGTCTCAACATAGACCTCGGTAATTTAACTGGTTTTAACAAATCAGAAATCTCAGCTCTTTAAAATTTGGTTTCTATAAAAGGAGATACGGTAATTTTACTGAGTGTCTCAAATCAAAGTCCATGCATATGAACAGCTAACTTTACAGAAATCCTTGAAGCTCTTTAGGGCTCCACATCCTATCTAATAAAAGAGAAAATGGTAATTGGCGTACGACGATACCCTTTTCATTGGCTAATCAGGGCTATATGCAAATTAACTGCCAACTATGATTGGCAGTTAACTGCCAACTATGATTGGCAGTTAACTGCCAACTATGATTGGCAGTTAACTGCCAACTATGATTGACAGTTAACTGCCAACAAGATGGCGGCTAATTTGCATATGTAGGCACAATGCAGGGAGGCGAAAGGGAAAGCAGGAAGAAGCCCCCTGCCACTGACAGTGATCGGAAACCCAGGGGGGAGCTAAGAGCTGGGGGACAGGGCAAAGGCGGCCCCAGGCCACCTTTGCCCTGCCCCCCAGCCATGATCGGAGAATCAGGTGCCTTTGCCGCCCTGGCCAGTGATAGCAGGAAGTAGGGGTGGAGCCAGCGATGGGAGCTGGGCACGGTCGAAGCTGGCAGTCCCAGGAGCTAGGGGTGCCTTGCCTGGGCCTAAAGCGGAGCCCACGATCGCGGGGCCGCTGCAGCTGCGGGTCCCCGCTGCCCGGGTCGGACGCCTCAGCCAGAGGCCTCAGGCCTGGTCAAGGGGCCGATCCGGTGATTGGTGATCGGAGGGTGATGAGGGTCAACTCCTCTGGCCGAGGCATCAGGCCTGGGTGGGGGGCGGAGCCGGGGATTGGGGGGATATGATGGTCCCCTTGCCCAGGCCTGAAGCCTGGGTCAGAGGCGTCAGGCTTGGGCGGGGGGTGGAGCAAGCGATCAGAGGGAGATGGGGGTCCCCTGCCCAGGCATGATTCCTGGGCCAGAGGCCTCAGGCCTGGGCGGGGGCCAGAGCCAGTGATCAGGGGGATATGGGGGTCCCCTGTCCAAGCCTGACACCTCTGTCAGAGGCGTCAGGCCTGGGCAAGGGGCCGATCCTGCAATTGGAGGGTGATGGGGGTCAACGCCTGAGGGCTCCCAGTATGTGAGAGGGGGCAGGCTGGGCTGAGGGACACTCCCCCCCACACACACCCAGTGCACGAATTTCGTGCACCGGGCCCCTAGTACTTAAATAATACCTTATAATTCCTTAAGTGAACATGTTTTAGAGCCATTTTAGCAAGTTCAGTTTCTTTAGTTTCTCAAAACTAAGTAGAGAAGCTGTTTTTCCTGCCATTCTTTATTATGATCTCCTTTCTTTTTGACTTGTTTTTATTGTGTTTTTTTTTTAATTTTGTTCATTATATTACACATATAAGTGAAATCATATAGTATTTGTTCTTCTCTGACTGGCTTATTTCACTTAGCATAATACAGATGTAGAGAACAGACGGAAATCTGTTAGAAAAGAGGGGAGTTGGTGAGCTGGATGAAAACAGTGAAAGTATTATGCAAAAAAAAGACCATATACACAGACAATAGCATGCTGATTACCAGAGGGAAAGGGAGTTGGGGCAAGTAGAAGGGGTAAAGGGAAGCTAAATGGTGATTGAAGGAGACTTAACTTTGGGTGGTGAACACAGAATACAATATACAGATGATGTATTATGGAATTGTACACTTGAAACCTATAAAATTTTATTAGCCAATGTTACCCCAATATATTCAATAAAAAATTTTAAAAAGAAACATTGACTTATGTCATCTTTTCTTCCTCCAACTCTTCTAAGAGAGGGTAGAACTTCATGCCCAACAATTGTTTTAAATATATTTTTATTGACTTTTAGAGAGAGTAGAAAGGAGAGAGAGAGAAAAAAAAACACACATTGATATGAGAGAGAAACATGAATTGGCTGCCACTTGCACCCTCCTCACTGGGGATTGAGCCCACAACCCAGGCATTTTCCCAGACTAGGAATTGAATTGGCAGCCTTTTAGTGCATGGGGTGTCACGTACCACACTGAACCACACTGGTCAGATCATCCAGCAATTTTCTCTTTTGTCAAGAATCCAATTTCTTTGTTTGAGACGCTAAGGCATAACAAATTACAAAGAACTCTCAATCTAGATGGGAATAAAGGCAACAGATGCAGACATCACTAGTAATACACAACGGTAGTGGGGTGAATGGTATCTACACTAATAAAAGACAAAGGTGCTAATTGGCCATACCTTCGCTACACCCACCAGCCAATCAGAAGAGTATGCAAATTAACACAACAAATGTGGCCATTAAATTTTCATACTGCAAGTGGGGCGGGCAGCATCAGACACCACCTGCAAGATCCGGGCCACAGATCGGGGACTGGGAAAGCGGGGCGCACAGTGCCAGAAGCCACTTGTGGAATCCAGGCCACAGATGGGGGACCAGGAGGCAGAGAGGGCAGCACCAGACACCACCCGAGGAGGCAGAGCCGGCGATTGCCCCGGCCAGAAGACTGAGGCCTGGGCAGGGGCGGAGCAGGCGATCGCACAGGGCTGGGGGTCCCCTGCCCAGGCCTAATGCCCTGCCTAAGGCCTTAGGCCTGGGCAAGGGCCAAGCCGGGGATCGGTGTGAACTACAGAGGAAACATCTTTTCTGACCACTCATTGACTAAGCTCCCTTTATGCCACTGGTAATATTCTTAGTAACTTGGGTAATAAGAATCCAAGAAGGTGATGTAGGGTTTTTCTACCTCACTCCTGGAGAAAAAAATGAAGGTCTGCTGCTGGAGGGGCTAAGAAATATCATATCCTGCCCTAGCCTGTTTGGCTCAGTAGATAATGCCTCAGCCTGCCTACCATAGGATCTGGGTTCAATTCTGACCAAGAGCATGTACCTAGGTTGCAGGATCTTCCCTGGCTGGGGCCCAGGTCAGCGTTCATGCAGGAGGCAACCAATCAAAGTGTTCCTCTCACTTTGATGTTTCTCTCTGTCTTTCCCTTTCTCTTCCACATTCTCTAAAAATCAATGGAGACATATCCTCAGGTGAGGATAAAAAAAATAATAAATGTCTTATCCTATGAAAGACACATCTTGAAAATGCCTAAAGAAAGTTGTCATTTTTTCATGGTGAAGGGACTGGAGTCCGTGTTGATGAAAACACCTTGGTGGCTGGGGTGACTGGCAGTGGCTGCAGCAGCAGGTTGATGGGGCTGGTGCCTTCCCCTGATCAGCCAGGTTGCCTCCCACAAAGGGAGGCCAGACTGCGGCTTAGGCCTGCTCCCCAAGGGGAGCAGGGAGAGGGCCTAAGCTGTCAGTAGGAAATACCCTGCGGGCTCCTAGTATGTGAGAAGGGGCAGGCTGGGCTGAGGGACCCCCCCTCCAGTGCATGAATTTCGTGCACTGGGCCCCTAGTATATAATAAATGCTATGAAACTCCAGAGGCAGAACAGGGCACTTTCTTTTAGGAAAAGACATTTAAAAAAAACTTCAAGGAGACTTTCATCAAATAATCTTATCAACAGTGATATTTGGACACTCCATTAAAAATATAGAATGGGGCGGCGATATAGGCAGACATGTCCCAGGTCGTGTCCCGGAGCAAATGGAGCGAGCAGCTGAAGCTAGTAACACTCACACCGAATTGGCGAAATTGCTCAGCTGGTGAAAGGGTTTGCAGCCGGGAAGAGCAGAACTCCCCTGGAAAGGTAAAAAAAAAACCAGGGATTTGGGCAGGAAAGTTTGCCAGACCTCTGAGCCCAGAGAGTCGGAGGGAGACCACGTGGCAGACAGCCGCGTCCCTTGGGACAGGCACAGCCCCTGACGGGGAAAGGAGAACCGCGGGATTCCTGGCGCCGCCAGGGAAATTGAGAGCTGGGTTCTGTGATCACGGAGGACTGAGCCTAAAGGGGGCAGCCTGAAGAGCTGACCTGACCATGCAGTCCCGGTAAGAGAAGAAGCTTACAGAAACCAAGCCTTCCCCGTTTCTGCGGCCGGCATTTGTTTGTTTGTTTTCACTGAATCCTGTTCATGGGACATTTTGGATACAGACACTCACCTGTGCTGAAGAGAGGGAGAGTGTGCTGAGGAGTGGAATCTGGGGAGAGACTGGGGAAAGAGGGGGAACCGGGAGAGGTGGTAGTGAATTGAGTGCTGAGACACCCCTGAGCCCAGGACTGACGCAGCCACCCTCTCCTGAGAGTGAGACTCCTCCCCCCAGCCCCCAGGCAAGGAGCACAGCCACACCCAGATTCCACCCTGTACGAGATCAAGGATTAAGATAACCTGATCAGTCCCTGGGAGTTAACAGGGTCTGGCCTATAGGGGGATTTTCAATCCCAGCAACAACATAGCGCCGGTAACTAACTATTACGCAGTCAGCTCTGGGCAGTGAACTTCCACTGGACAGAGAGGCCCTATAGCCTCAGAGGCCAACCCCAGAACACTGCCACCCAGAGGCTGACCCACAAACTGACTCTTTGCTAAACACAAAATAAGGCAGTCTGGGAAATAAATGCGGCATGCTTTAAAATAAGGACTGGCCGTAACCGGTTTGGCTCAGTGGATAGAGCGTCGGCCTGCGGACTGAGGGGTCCCAGGTTCGATTCCGGTCAAGGGCATGTACCTGGGTTGCGGGCACATCCCCAGTGGGGGGTGTGCAGGAGGCAGCTGGTCGATGTTTCTCTCTCATCGATGTTTCTGACTCTCTATCCCTCTCCCTTCCTCTCTGTAAAAAATCAATAAAATATATTTAAAAAAAAAAAATAAGGACTGTGGTTTACAACACAGAGGAACAGTATATCGCAAGGAAACTCAACACTCTCCTGAATACCTGGAAGGTCTAAGGCGAGCCACACTGAAGAATAGAAGAAACGAAGGACCTTCACTACTGCAATTTTTTTTTTTGTTTTTTCACTTTTTAACTAAGAAACCAATTTTTTTTCATTTTTTTTTCTGTTCTTTTTTTTTTCTTTTCTTCTTTTTCCATCACCTGATTTTACCCTTTTAATTACTACCTTCTTATTTTTAACCAGTATTATTACTGCTACCATCTTACCATTTTCTAAAGTGCCATTTTATTTTTTCTTTATTATATTTTGGGATTAGTGTTCACCATTCTATTTTCATCGTTATATTATTGGTTGTTTCTAGTTTGCATTCATATCCAGGGAGCTGTTGCTGGAATTTGTTGGGATTAATGGCTGTTCTATAGGAGTATTCTCCTCATATAAAAAGTCTCTTCCCCTCTTCCACTTCATTCTCTCTTTTCGCTCTTTTTTTTTTTCTTTTCTTTTCTCGCTTTTATTTTCCCCCCTCCTTTTTCCCAATTTCATTTTTGCACTCCCTTTTTTTGGTCCCTACTTTTCTTTTCCTTTTTCTCTTTTATCTTTTTCTCTTTCTTCTTCCTTATCCCCTAATTCTCTTAATTCAGGTGGTCACCTTTAATTGGGGTTATTAATATCGTGAATATATTTGTGTATAGTGCCTGGTACGTGGTGCCTTGTTGTGTTGTATTTTGTGCCTTTAAATCAACACAGCAGATCCAAGCAACAGCAACCTCCTGAGCACCACATCTTCTGCTGAGGAACAGCAGCTGTACGTGAAACCTCGCCCCACCAGCCAGAAGAGCCACCACAGCTGTGAACAGCACCCACCAGAGGAGCTGCTGACAACTGAAGAGCAGCTGCTACTGCAACCGCCCGAAGTGCAACCACAGACCAAGGAGTCACTGCCACCAAGGGAGCAACCACTGAACTACTCAACGTCTAGATATGTCAGTGAGATCAAACATGGGTAGACAAAGAAACCCCCAAAGGAAAGAGAAGGAGGACTCTCCAGAAAAGCAGCTAAGTAATACAGAGGCATGCAACATGACAGATAAAGAATTCAGAATAAGGATCCTAGAGTGCATAAACCGGATGGAGGAAAAAATCGACAACCTCTGCAAGAAGCAAGAAGAAACAGATGAAAAAAATCGATAACATATGGAAGAAGCTAGAAGAAACAGATGAAAAAATCGATAACATATGGAAGAAGCTAGAAGAAACAGATGAAAAAATCAACAACTTAAGTAAGACCCAAGAAGAAATGAAGAGTGATATAGCTGCAATGAAAAACTCCATTGAAAGTATCAACAGTAGACTAGGAGAAGCGGAGGACCGAATTAGTGAATTAGAAGACAAGGAAGCAAAACACACCCAAAATGTACTGCAATTGGAGAAAAAAATTAAAAGACAGGAGGAGAGCCTAAGGGAGCTTTGGGACAACATGAAACGAAACAACATACGAATAATAGGAGTACCAGAACAACAGAAGGATGAACAAGGATTAGAAAACCTACTGGAAGAAATAATATCAGAAAACTTTCCTGAGGTGGGGAAGAAAAAAGTCACACAAGCCCAGAGAGTCCCAAACAAGGTGAACCCGAAAAGACCCACACCAAGACACATCATAATCACCATGGCAAATGTTCAGGACAAAGAGAGAATCTTACAGGCTGCAAGAGAGAGACGGAAAGTTACATACAAGGGATCTCCCATTAGATTGTCAAATGATTTCGCTACAGAAACACATCAGGCCAGAAAAGAATGGACTGAAATTTACAAAGTGATGCAAAGCAAAGGACTGAATCCAAGAATACTCTATCCAGCAAGGCTATCATTCAAACTTGAAGGGGAAATAAGAAGCTTCACAGACAAAAAAAGGCTAAGGGAGTTTGTCACCACCAAGCCAGCAATGCAAGGAATGCTAAAGGGACTGGTATAAAAATAAGAAATAAAAAGCTCAGAAAGAAAACAGCCACACACACACAAAAAAAGAAATGGCTACAAACAAGTACCTTTCAATAATAACTTTAAACGTAAATGGACTAAATGCTCCAACCAAAAGACATCGAGTGGCTGAATGGATAAAAAAACATGACCCATACATCTGCTGTCTACAAGAAACCCACCTCATTAGAAGGGACTCACACGGACTGAAAGTGAAAGGATGGAAAAATATCTTTCAGGCAAATGGAAAGGAAAAGAAAGCTGGGGTAGCAATACTTATATCAGACAAAATAGACCTCAAAGTGAAGGCCTTAACAAGAGATAAGGAAGGCCACTTCATAATACTAAAGGGATCATTACAACAAGAAGATATAACCCTGGTAAACATATATGCACCCAATGTAGGAGCACCCAAATTCATAAAAAAACTCCTGGAAGATATCAAAGGAGAGATCGACAACAATACAATCATAGTAGGGGACTTTTATACACCATTGACAGCACTGGATAAATCCTATAGACAAACAACCAGCAAAGATACAGCAATCCTAAATGACTCACTAGATCAGATGGACTTAATAGACATCTTCAGAACACTTCACCCCAAAGCCAGAGAATATACGTTCTTCTCAGGTGCTCATGGGACATCTTCAAAAATAGACCACATATTGGGTCACAAGCAAAGTATCCCCAAATTCAAGAAGATTGAAATCATAAAAAGCGTCTTCGCAGACCACGATGGCATAATATTAGAAATAAACTACAATAAAAACAACCCAAAATACTCAAACACCTGGAAGCTGAATAGCATGCTATTAAATATTGACTGGGTTACCAATGAGATCAAAGAAGAAATTAAAAACATCCTGGAAACTAATGACAATGAAAACACAACAATCCAAAACCTATGGGACACATTGAAAGCAGTCCTGAGAGGGAAGTTTATAGCTCCACAGGCCTATCTCAAAAAACAAGAAAAAATGGTAGTAAATCATCTAACTCTACAACTCAAAGAATTAGAAAGAGAGCAACAAGAAAACCCCAGAGTGAGCAGAAGGAAGGAGATAATAAAGATTAGAGCAGAAATAAATGACATAGAGACCAAAAAAATAATACAGAAAATCAATGAAACCAAGAGCTGGTTCTTTGAAAGGATAAACAAGATTGATAAACCTCTAGCCAGACTCACCAAGAAGCAGAGAGAGAGGACCCAAATAAATAAAATCAGAAACGATAGAGGCGAAATAACAACAGACCCCACAGAAATACAAATGATTGTTAAAAAATACTATGGACAGCTTTACTCCAACAAACTAGACAACCTGGAGGAAATGGACAAATTCCTAGAAAAATACAACATTCCAAAACTCAATCAGGAAGAATCTAAAAATCTCAACAGGCCAATAACTATGGAAGAAATTGAAGCAGTCATCAAAAAGCTTCCATCAAACAAAAGCCCAGGACCAGATGGCTTCACAGGGGAGTTTTACCAAACATTCAAGGAAGAACTAAAACCTATCCTCCTCAGACTACTACAAAAAATTCAAGAGGAAGGAACACTTCCAAGCTCATTCTATGAAGCCAGCATCACCCTAATACCAAAACCAGGTAAAGACAACACAATGAAAGAGAATTACAGGCCAATATCCCTCATGAACATAGATGCCAAAATCCTCAACAAAATCTTAGCAAATCGGATCCAGCAGTACATCAGAAAGATCATACACCATGACCAAGTAGGATTTATCCCAGGGATGCAAGGATGGTAAAATATCCGCAAATCAATAAACGTGATACATCACATAAACAAATTGAAAGAAAAAAACCACATGGTCATATCAATTGATGCAGAAAAAGCATTTGACAAAATTCAACACCCATTTTTGATAAAAACTCTCAGCAAGGTGGGAGTAGAAGGATCATACCTCAACATAATAAAAGCCATATATGACAGCCCCACAGCCAACATCATACTCAACGGACAAAAACTAACACCATTTCCCCTTAGAACAGGAACAAGACAGGGATGCCCCCTCTCACCACTCCTGTTCAACATAGTACTGGAAGTGTTAGCCATTGCAATTAGGCAAGAAGAAGAAATAAAAGGCATCCAAATTGGAAAAGAGGAAGTAAAACTGTCCTTACTTGCAGACGACATGATATTATACATACAAAACCCTAGAGATTCCATCAAAAAGCTACTAGACTTAATACATGAATTTGGCAATGTAGCAGGATACAAAATTAACCCCAAGAAATCTGAGGCATTTCTATACACCAATAGTGAACTTTCAGAAAGAGAGATTATAAAAACAATCCCGTTTACCATTGCACCAAAAAAATTAAGCTACCTAGGAATAAACTTAACTAAAGAGTTAAAAGACCTCTACTCAGAAAACTACAGGACGTTGAAAAAAGATATAGAGGAAGACATAAACAGATGGAAGAACATACCGTGTTCATGGATTGGTAGAATCAACATCATTAAAATGTCCATACTACCCAAAGCAATCTATAAATTCAACGCACTTCCCATTAAAATACCAACAGCATACTTCAGAGATCTAGAACGAACTTTCCAAAAATTCATCTGGAATAAAAGAAGACCCCGAATAGCTGCAGCAATCCTGAAAAAGAACAAAGTAGGTGGGATCTCAATACCAGATATCAAGTTGTATTACAAAGCCACTGTTCTCAAAACTGCCTGGTGCTGGCACAAGAATAGGCATATAGATCAATGGAATAGAATAGAGAGCCCAGAAATCGGCCCGAACCAATATGCTCAATTAATATTTGACAAAGGAGGCAAGAACATACAATGGAGCCAAGATAGTCTCTTCAATAAATGGTGTTGGGAAAATTGGACAGATATATGCAAGAAAATGAAACTAGACCACCAACTTACACCATACACAAAAATAAACTCAAAATGGATAAAGGACTTAAATGTACGACAGGAAACCATAAAAATTCTAGAAGAATCCAAAGGCAAGAAAATCTCAGACATATGCCGAAGCAATTTCTTCACTGATACAGCTCCTAGGGCACTTGAAACTAAAGAAAAAATGAACAAATGGGACTACACCAAAATAAAAAGCTTCTGCACAGCAAAAGAAACCATCAACAAAACAACGAGAAAACCCACTGTGTGGGAAAACATATTTGCCAATGACATATCTGATAAGGGCCTAATCTCCAAAATTTATAGGGAACTCATACAACTTAACAAAAGGAAGATAAACAATCCAATCAAAAAATGGGCAAAGGACCTAAATAGACACCTTTCAAAAGAGGACATTCAGAAAGCCAAGAGACATATGAAAACATGCTCAAAGTCACTAATCATCCGAGAGATGCAAATCAAAACAGCAATGAGGTACCATCTCACACCTGTCAGACTGGCTATCATCAACAAAGCAACAAACGACAAGTGCTGGAGAGGATGTGGAGAAAAAGGAACACTTGTGCACTGCTGGTGGGAATGCAGACTGGTGCAGCCACTATGGAAGACAGTATGGAGTTTCCTTAAAAAACTGAAAATGGAACTCCCATTTGACCCTGTGATCCCACTTCTAGGAATATATCCCAAGAAACCAGAAACACCAATCAGAAAGGATATATCCACCCCTATGTTCATAGCAGCACAATTCACCATAGCTAAGATCTGGAAACAGCCTAAGTGCCCATCAGTAGATGAATGGATTAGAAAACTGTGGTACATCTACACGATGGAATACTATGCTGCTGTAAAAGGAAGGAACTCTTACCATTTGCAACGTCATGGATGGAACTGGAGAGCATTATGCTAAGTGAAATAAGCCAGTCAATAAAGGAAAAATACCACATGATCTCACTCATTCATGGACAATAGAGACCATTATAAACTTTTGAACAATAATAGATACAGAGGCAGAGCTGCCTCAAACAGATTGTCAAACTGCAGCGGGAAGGCCGGGGAGGGTTGGGGGGCAGGAGGTAGGGGGGTAAGAGATCAACTAAAGGACTTGTATGCATGCATATAAGCATAACCAATGGACATAAGACACTGGGTGATAGGGGAGGCTAGGGGACTGTCTAGGGGGGGGGAAGGACACATATGTAATACCCTTTGTAATACTTTAAGCAATAAAAAATAAAAAATAAATAAAAATAAAAATATAGAATGTTAAACTGGAAGGTACATTTGTCCAACCTCTTCATTTGCACACTTGAAAGTTTAAGTCCAATCATGAAGATAATCAGAAAAAAGTAGTTGCCCAGAGACTCTTACTCTACATAACACAAAATATCTCTCACCTTTAAAAACAAAATGGGTATAATATAGTCAATATAAACTCTTCCATATGAATCCACAGGCTATTTCACCATCCTGAGTTTAAAGAACCTGTCCCATGGAGGATAGATACATGCTAAATCTATGGTTGTATCCCCATGTGCTCACCTCAGATGTTAAGGTAAGGAAGAAAGGCTTAGAGACTTTCCTCTTCTCTGTCCAGAAACTTATGGACTTTTCCAGCCAAATGCCTAATTGGGGAAAAGTTAATCAATGTAATTGCAATCAATTTTCTTAGGAATACAGTAGTGTATTCATCTAATATTCATTGCCCGCTTCCATTCACCAATTGGTAATCATCCCAAAGTACAAGGGCATATGTTTTAGAATCCTTAGATTATTTCACATTTTCAATATCAGGTTACAAACATCGTAAAGGTCATCAAGTTCTTCCTTCTTACCTGGTTCTATCACCTGCCAAATGCTATAAAATCCTCTACTATCTTTGCCAGATGATAATACTGGGAGAGAGTGTAGGATGACTGATGACTGTGGAACTTACCCATAGTTTGTTATTCTTTCATTAATTTGTTGCCTCCATAGCTGTCTCAGGTTCCAGAGTACCTGAAATAAGATTTTTTAGAAAATTTCAGGCTGCTGAGAATAGTGACATATTTTCTCCCACTTTCTTTACATATTTTGAAGAATCTGGTCACCCTTTTTTAATATCAACCTCTCATTTAAGTCTATAACTTAACATGCCACTTACTCCACCTCCCCTGCCCTTGGCCTTCACTACATTATTGTCCATGTCTATGGGATATGCATATATGTTCTTTAACTAATCCCTTCACCTTCTTTATCCAGTTACCCCCACTCCCCACCACTCTGGCATCCACCAGTCTGTTCCATGTATTCATGCTTTTTGTTCCATTTTGTTCATCAGTTTATTTTGAGGTTAAGCACTTAATAGAAAAATCACACATCTTAAGAATCAAGATTCAAACCTAGGTCTGCTTCCAAAACTAATTTCACTACACCAGATCTTACTTTTGCTTCCTTGTCAAAAATGACCAAATAATGTTCATTCTGATTTCTAGAGTAGGGGTAAAGTTGATTACAAAACTGAACCAGTTTCCATTATTGGCATTCTTTAAGATGAGTTGAGCAACCAAAGCATTAATGACAGGTTCTTGAATCTATTTGCTCTAAGAAAATCTATTTCTAATTAAAACTGAAAGGTTTGAGTGGAGCAACTCTTTTTGATGATTCCATTTTAATAGAATGAATGAATTCTTAAGTAGCTCTCATAATTTCTATCTCTATGTTCTTATTCAACTCCATATCATTTTGCCTGTGGATTATAACACTAGCCTCCAATTCTCTCCTCCAGTTTACTTTCTAAAACATTGCCAGCCTTATCATTTGTAAAACTTTTTCACTGTACTTGCTCTGCTCCAAATTCTTTGATGTTACTTATTTTGTACAAGATAAAATATGTCACTCATTGCTCACACTATCTGCTTACTTCTCTGCTGCCCTCTGCTTCTAAATATGAAATCTCCAGTTTAGCCAGCCTGATGTATTTTCTGTCACTAAGTCATCATGTACATACCAATTTCTCTTCAATGATTCATTCATACTGGTTAACTTTAAATATCAGTTCCTTTGTCTCTGCCCATCTACCTAATATGATCTTTAATCTCTCCACTCTCCACTTCCTCTGAAATCCAATAGGATTTACTATCTCATTGGCACATTTTGTAATATGATTTTTTTGCTCAATGACTTAACATTTCTTGGCTCTGTATTTGTTCTCTCCCAATTAGGCAAAAGCTTCTGTCACACAGAGATCATGGCTTATTTATTTGCATTTATTTTACAAAGCACATAATAGATATTGTATAAATATTTGTTAAATGAATACATTAGTAAACTCGATAAGAAGATGGCATTTTAGCATAGGAGACTTAATATTTCCAGAGTTTCTAACCTATAATATAATGAAATAGTCCAACTTACTTAATTAGAACATAGAGCACACAGTAATGCACATTATAAATTGGACTGGATAGTTCTGGAAAATAACTATTTGCTCAGGCTTTCTATATACAATGCTTTGGGAACTCACTCTATATGTTTTAATGCTTCTAATTTTAATTGAAGTTATACTAATAAAAGTGACACAAGACGAGGAATAGCATGTCAGTTTATAATTGCTTCATTCTCTCATATCCTTCATTTCAATGTGATATAGGTTTGAAATATTTATTTAATTTTTCATATCCCTTGTGGGATCCCCAAAACTTTGGCTCCTGTTCTTATAACCCTTACCCACGCCCCCGAAAATGCTGCAGACTTCCATAGTGGGCGGGTTGGAATATGCGGATTACATATCCAAATTTGTTGCCAACTTTACCTAAAGTTTAAATTATTTGCTTGAATTTTCACTTGTATAATATTTCAAATAGAATATATAACACTTGGAAAATACCTGCTTTTAAAGTTTTCAAAACATTTTTCCATTTCAAATTTCTGTTTTGGTTGGTTATCACTTATTTCTTCCCCCCTTTTTAATTAATGTTCTCTTTGAGAAATTGTGGAAAATGGATTAGAGTCTTAAAGGTAATGCCAGTGAATTTATGAAAAAGTATGATTTGTGTATATTTGTTGCATAAAATTGCTTATATTTCCATAGAGACAGTCAAGTTTTGGTTTCTTCTATATGTGTACATGCATGTGAGAGAGAAAATAATAACCAGTGGAGTACAGATATTTATGATTAATATAACAATTGAAGGCTAGTTATTTTAAGTAAAGACATTTAAAATACATTTAATAAAGAAAAATAAACTGCACTGCATTAGAAAGTGAATGAAACAACCATCTCTCAAAGGTTTTCAGTTTCTTTAAGACAACCAGTTTCACAAAAGGTGTTTCTGTCCACCCTAAAATCCCTACTTATTAAAGTGATGCAGGCATATTTTTGTTAACATTTTTCTTCATCTAATAAATCAAGAGGGCTAAACTGTTTCAAAAAAACAACCAAATCATTTTCTCAGCTCCAAATTCAGGAAAGAATATGGAATGACTTAATATTTAGCCAACTGTAATGTTCAGTTAAACTGTGTTTTACAAAATGAACACAGCAGTGGGGAGAAAAAATCACATTTTCAAAAAAAATAAAAACAACTGTATTTTTAAAATCAAATACATTTAACAAATTTATTTTTTATTTGATCTTCACATGCCCCCTTGTGGTAAACCATAGGAGAAACTCAAAATACTTGAAAACTAAAATGGTTTACGTTATACTACATTTAGATCTAAACAATCTTTTAAAAATGTCCTCAAGTACTTTCGTAAATAGATAAACATATCATACAAATTGATACCATAAGAAAGCTTTGATTGTTCATATGGAAATAAATTTTACTTTCTCATTTTTTAAAGAATAAATATACTTGTTTATTTTTCCTTTATGTTTCTTGCCCTAGTCAATGTATTGGTGAAAATTCTGCTGAATGAGATGTGTGATATTTTTCTGCCTATGGCTTCTTCTAGGATTTTTATGGTTTCATGTCTTACGTTTAAGTCCTTTATCCATTTTGAGTTTATTCTTGTGTGTGGTGTAAGTTGTTAGTCTAGTTTCATTTTTTTTCATGTATCTGTCCAATTTTCCAAAACACCATTTATTAAAGAGACTGTCTTGACTCCATTGTATGCTCTCCCCTCCTTTGTCAAATATTAATTGAGCATAATGGCTTGGGTCAATTTCTGAAGCTTCTGCACAGCAAAAGAAACCAGCATCAAAATGAAAAAAGGAACCCACTGTATGAGAACATACCTTCCAAGGATAAGGGGTTAATGTCCAAAATATATAAATTACTCATACAACTCAACAAATGGAAGACAAAAAATCCAATTAAAAATGGGCAGAGGACCTGAATAGACGTTTTTTTTTTTTTTTTTAAAGAGGACATACAAATGGTGATGAGACACGTGAAAAAATGCTCAAAGTCACTAATCATCCAAGAGGTGCAAATCAAAATGACAATGAGGTACCATCTCAAACCTGTCAGAATTTCTATCATCAACAAATCAATAAACGACAAGTGCTGGCAAGGATGTGGAGAAAAAGGAACTCTCATGCACTGCTGGTGGGAATGCAGACTGATGCAGCCACTATGAAATATAGTATGGAGTTTCTTAAAAAAAAATAAAAATGGAACTCCCATTTGTCCCAGTGACCCCACTTCTAGGAATACATCATAATCTCTCTATATAAAACCCTAATATGCAAACAGACTAAATGGCAAAACAACCAACCAGTACCATGACCACCAGGGGGTGCATGCAGAATCTGGCATGCATCAGCAGCAAGTGGCAGAGAGTGGAATATGGCAGGCATCTGCCACAGCGGGATGGTGGAGCAGGTGAGCGGGGGCACCAGACCAAGGTGGGGCTCTGGTCACTATCATCAGGGTGAGCCTCTGGTGGTTACTAAAAATTCTTTGCTCCCATGTGCCTCTGTCCCACCTGGCGCTTGCACTGGCTGCCAGCGCTGGCCCTGCTCGCACCTGCTGCCCGGCAGCAGGTGTAAGCAGTGGCTATTGGCCCTGATTGCCCCTCAGGGCTTCTCTACCTCCCCCTGCTCCTGAGGGGTGATCAGAGCAACAGCTCCCGCTCACACCCACTGCTGGCACCGGCCCCAATTGCTCTGCGCCTTCAGCGGGTGTGAGCAGGTCCAGGACCATCAGTGCATGGGAGCTGCGGCAGTGGGAGCAGGGCTGCTGGCACACAGGGAACCAGGGGCTGCAGCAGGAGGGGCAGGACGAGGGTGTGGAGGATGGGCCAAGACCTGCCCTGTGCCCACCACAGCCTTGGGGCCCACAGGTTTTTTCAAGGTGCAGGAATTCATGCACTGGGCCCCCTAGTGTGAGAATAAACAAGAATGGAATTTAGGGAGCCGCTATTTTGGCCCATGTGACTTGCAGCTCCCCTGGGGCCACAATTCTGAAATGGCAAAAGTCAACCCCTTCCTTTAAATTAGCCACTTGTAAAAGACTATGAGCTTCCCTGATCAGTTTGGCTCAGTGGATAGAGCGTCGGCCTGCGGACTGAAAGGTCCCAGGTTCGATTCAGGTCAAGGGCATGTATCTTGGTTGCGGGCACATCCCCAGTAGGAGGTGTGTAGGAGGCAGTTGATCGATGTTTCTCTCTTATCAATGTTTCTAACTCTCTATCCCTCTCCCTTCCTCTCTGTAAAAAAAATCAATAAAATATATTTAATAAAAAAAAAGACTGTGAGTCCAAGCTCCAATCAAGTATAAAGGAAAGATCACGTGCTGCAGCAATAAAAAGCTGAGTGGGCTTCCCATTCAGTGTGCATGTGCTCCCAGACGACGTGTGTGCCCAACCTTCTGTGCAGAAGTAAAGATATTTGCCTTGCTGCCTGGCTCCCGAGTATGCTTTGTGTAGTACCAGGACTCCTGATTTGGAGGGGTAGCCTTATGTCTAACACTAAGATTCCCAAAACACCAATCAGAAAAGATACATGCAATCCTATGTCCATAGCATCACAATTTACAATAGCTAAGATCTGGAAATAGCCCAAGTTCCCATCAGTAGATGAGTGGATTAGAAAACTGTGGGGAGAGACAAAATGGCGATGAAATAGACGGACATGTCCCAAGCCTTGTCCCAGAGCAGATAGAAGGGGCAACTAAATTGAATAACATCCATCCTGAATTGGCAAAGTAGACACAGCTGGTGAGACAACATAGCTGGGAAGGGAAGAGGATGCTTGAAGAACAGTAAAATCAGGGATCTGGGCTGGAGAAAATTATGAGACCTCTGAGCCCAGAGAGTCAGAAGGAAGTTGCACGGCACCAAGGCCGTGTCCCTTGGGACAGGCGTAACATCTGACTGTAGAAAGTAGGTTGACAGGACTGCTGATGGCAGAGAATTGAAGATCTAAGTCCACATCCATGAGAAGTTGATCCCAGAGAGGGCAGCCTGGATGGCTTCCCAAGCCACGCCATGTCAGGGAGAGAGGGGTTCGCAGTGGCACAGCTCTTTCCCCTCTTTGGTCTTTGCTTTTATTTGATTAACCCAGTTCATAGACCTTTCAAATACAAACACTCACCCGTGGCTGAGGTGTGGACTTTTGGAGTCTGGGGAGAGGATGGGGAGAAGACCAGTTTGGGAGAGGTGGCTGTGAGTCTGGTGCTGAGTGATACCTGACATGCTGGACCTAAGCAGTCCTTTTCCCCCCAAAGAGATAACCCCTCCCTGCAGTCTCCAGGCCACCAATACAGCCACACCCAGACTATACCTTGAGTGTTATAAAGGATACAGAAAAAAAAAATCTGAATAGTCCCTGAGAGCCCACAGGGACTGGCCTAAAGAGAGGCCTTTCAAATCTGGAAAGCGATACAGCAACCTCCCCAGTTATAGACCTGTCAGAAACAGCTGCTTGAGAGATTAAGATTGAAAACAGCAGTCAGGCTAAGTGGAAAGTCTGGTCCCGCCTGCTGGAAGTCAAGGCTGTGGAGATAGACACAAACAGAGAAGCGGTGGACCGCTTGGACTTCAATAATCTAACAGGAAACTGAGAAATGGCAGACAGTACAGAAGAGTGGGATCTTAAACCAGGCCCTATGGGGTATTAAAACTCTGTGGAAACAAACAACATTTAACTTTTTCATTTTTATTTTATTTTACTATGATTTTGTTAGCTCTTTTTTTTTTCTTTTCCTTTAATTTCTTTTTTTTATTTGTTTCTTTATTTTTATTTCTTTTCATATTATTTTTATCATTCTATTTTTATTTATTGATTTTTTATTTTATCCTATTTTTTAAATTAATTACCCCCCCCCTTTTTTTTATTTCTCTTTCTCTTTCTTCTTATCCACTCATCCTCTTCCTACTTTCTCTATACTGAACTAAGATCCTCCCCATATTCATCCAATTCCTTAACCTTACTTTCTGTATATAAGCTCGGCTTCTACAGATTCTGCCCCCACCCACTTTTCTGAATATTTGGTATTTGCATTTTTTGGTTTATCTGTTTGTTCTGTGGTGTTTTCTCCATATATATTTTTTCCTTTTTCTTTTTTATTTTCTCTCTTACCATTTTTTCTCTCCTCAATATCATTTGTGTGCTCTTTCTTCTCCCCTAATTCTCTTTTCTCTGGTGGTCACTTACATTGGGGTTATTGGTGTCATGTTTGGTCAATGTGGTAGAGAGTGAGCCATATAACCAGATACCTGGAGAGGAGACTCCATCCATGAATGGGTCAATTACACTCCAGATCCAACTAAAGAGGCAGGGAGATGGTGTCAGTGAGGTAGAGAGCATGAGTGGGTGAGAGAGCAAAAGGGGAGTGTGTGGATGTGTGGGGTGTGTGTATGTGTACATGAGTGAGGGACAGTTAGATCCTGCAGGACCTTCGGGGGCAAGCAGAATGGGCTCACCTAACTAGGCAGCCTCTGCTAATATTGCAAACAGTCCCAAGGTTGCCAGCTGTACTGTAGAGGTTGCACCTACTTGAAGGGGAGAACTGCTGTGACTGGGAGCACAGCTTCACCTCCACCCAAGGTGCCATCAAACAACACCCAGAACTCTACAGCCATCCCCTCCAGGTACCTGTTGCCTCGGCTGCTGTCCCATGGTCACTGAGATTCCAGCCACCCTGGCCATGGGCTCCTGTAAGTTCTGAAGCATACTCCCCTCTGACCAGCCCAACGGTTTAGCCCAGGGTGCCACAAACATACAAGCAGCAGCCGTGCAAGAAGCCCACCCCTGTCTGAGGAGCAGCATCCAGTCGAGTAGCCCACCCCCTTCCAAGGAGCAGCAGCCACGTGAGCAGCTTGCCCCCATCTGAGGAGCAACAGCCACTCAAACAGCCGACCCTTGTCTGAGGAGAAGAAGCCTCGTGAGTGGCCTGTCAGCATCTGAGGAGCAGAAGCCACGTGAGCAGCCCACCCCCGCCAGCTGGAAGAGCCACCACTGCTGTGAACATGTGCATGAGCAGCGCCCACCCAAGGAGCCACCACTAACTGAGGAACAGCCACCTTCCGAGTAACCGCTGCCAACCAAGGAGCAGCAACTGCATGACACCTAGATCCTTCAGTGAGAGTGAAAATGGGGAGACAAAGAAACCCTCAAAGGAAAGAAAAGGAGATCACCAGAAAAAGACCTAAGTGAAACTGAAGCATGCAATATGTCAGAAAAAGAATTGAGAATAAGGGTCATACAGTTCATAAACCAGATAGATGAAAAAAATCAACAAATTATGTAAGAATCAAGAGGAAATAGAATGATATAGCTACAATAAAAAACACTATGGAAAGTGTTAACCGTAGACTAGGAGAAGTGGAGGACCGAATTAGTGAATTAGAAGACAGAGAAGCAAACTGAATGGCAATCGGAGGAAAAAAAAAATGAAAGACTGGAGGAGAGCCTAAGGGAGCTTTGGGACAACATTAAATGAAGTAACATGCACATAATAGGGGTGCCAGAATGACAGGAAGAGGAACAAGGGTTAGAAAACCTATATGAAGAAATATTGTCAGAAAACTTCCCTGATTTGGGGGAGAAAAAGTCACACAAGCACAGAGAGTACCAAACAAGATGAACCCTAAAAGACCTACACCAAGACACATCATAATTACTATTGGAAACATTCAGGACAAAGAGAGAATCTTAAAGGGCTTCAAGAGAGCGACAAAGTTATGTACAAGGGATCTCCCATTAGATTATCAAATTATTTCTCAACAGAAACACATCAAGCCAGAAAGGAATGGAAAGAAGTTTACAAAATGATACAAAGCAAGGGACTGAATGCAAGAACATTCTATGCAGCAAGGCTATCATTCAAAATTGAAGAGGAAATAAGGAGCTTCACAGACAAAAAAAAAAAAAAAAAAAAAACCACTAAGGGAGTTTATCACTACCTTATCACTACCAAGCCAGCAATGCAAGAAATGCTAAAGGTACTGGTGTAAAAAGAAGAAATAAAAATGGAAGAATGAATACAGGCAGAAAAAGTAAAAATGGCTCCAAACAAGTACCTATCAATAATAATTATAAACAGAAATGGACTAAATTCTCCAATAAAAAGACATCAAGTGGCTGAATGGATAAGAAAACATGACCCATATATGTGCTGTCTACAAGAGACCCACCTCAGAACAAGGGACTCAAACAGACTGAAAGTGAAGGAATGGGAAAAAATATCTTCCAGGCAAATGGAAATGAAAACAAAGCTGGGGTAGCAATACTTATATCTGACAAAAAATACCTCAAAGTGAAGGCCATAACAAGAGATAGGGAAGATTGCTTGATAATGCTAAAGGGATTAATACAACAAGAGGATATAACTCTGGTAAACATATATGTACACAATGCAGGAGCACCCAAATACATAAAAGAACTCCTGAAGGATATCAAGGGAGTGATCGACAACAGTACATTTTCCCCCAAAGCCACAAAATATAAATTCTTCTCAAGTGCATATGGGACATTTTCAAAGATAGATCACAAATTGGGTCACAGGCAAAGTCTCTTGAAATTTAAGAAGATTGAAATCATATCAAGCAACTTCTCAGACAACAATGGCATATTATTAGAAATAAACTACAATAAAAACAAAAAAATCAAACACTTGAAAGCTGAATAGCATGCTATTAAACAATGACAGGGTTACCAAAGAGATCAAAGAAGAAATTGAAAACATCCTGGAAAGGAATGACAATGAAAACACAAAAATCCAAAATCTACGGGACACAGTGAAAGCAATCGTGAGAGGGAAGTGTATAGCTCTACAGGTCTAACTCAAAAAAGAAAAGAAAAGAAAGAAACCCACAAGAAAAAATGGTAATAAATTATCTAACTCTACAACTTAAAGAATTAGAAAGAGAGCAAGAAGAAAAGCCCAGAGTTAGCAGAAGGAAGGAGATAATATAGATCAGAGCAGAAATAAATGACATGGAGACTAAAACAACAACAACAACAACAACAACAACAAAACAAACACTACAAAAGATCAATGTAACCAAGAGCTCTTTCTTTGAAAGGATAAACAAGAATGATGAACCTCTAGCCAAGTTCACCAAGAAGCAAAGAGAGAGGACCCAAATAAACAAAATCAGAAATGAAGGAGGTGAAATAAAAGCAGACCCCACCGAAATACAAAGTATTGTAAAAAATACCATGAACAAATCTAATCCAACAAACTAGACAAACTAGAGGAAATGGACATATTCCTAGAAAAATAAAACCTCCCAAAACTCAATCAGGAAGAACCTAAAAATCTCTATAGCAGTGATGGCAAACCGATGACATGCGTGTCAGAGGTGACACACGAACTCATTTTTTTGGTTGATTTTTCTTTGTTAAATGGCATTTAAATATATGAAATAAATATAAAAAATATAAGTCTTTGTTTTACTATGGTTGCAAATATCAAAAAATTTCTATATGTGACATGGCACCAGAGTTAAGTTAGGGTTTTTCAAAATGCTGACACACCGAGCTCAAAAGGTTTGCCATCACTATAAGTATGGAGGAAATTGAAGCAGTCCTGAAAAAGCTTCCAGCAAACAAAAACCCATGCCAGTCACTTCACAAGGGAGTTTTACCAACTTTCATAGAAGAACTAAAACCTATCCTCCTCAGACTATTTAAAAAAAAATTCAAGAAGAAGGAACACTTCCAAACTCATTCTATGAAGTCAGCATCACCCTAATACCAAAACCAGATAAAGACACTATCAACAAAGAGAATTACAGGCCAGTATCCCTGATGAATATAGATGCCAAAATCCTCAACAAAATTCCAGTGAAAGGGATCCAGCATTACATCAAAAAGATCATACAACATGACCAATTAGCATTTATCTCAGGGATGCAAGGCTGGTAAAGTAACCCCAAAACAATAAATGTGATACATCACATAAACAAATTGAGAAATAAAAATCACATAGCCATATCAACTGATGCAGAAAATGCATTTGATAAAATCCAATACTTTTTCTTGATAAAAACCCTCAGCATAGTGGTAAGAGAGGGATCATCCCTCAGCATAATAAAAGCCTTATATGACAAACCTACAGCCAACATCATACTCAATGGGCAAAAACTAAAACCATTTCCCCTAAGAACAGGAACAAGACAGGAATGCCCCACTTCTGTTCTACATAGTACTGGAAGTGCTAGCCATAGCGATCAGACATGAAGAAGAAATAAAAAGTATCCATATTGGAAAAGAATAAGTAAAACTGCCATTATTCAGAGATGACATGTTACTGTACATAGAAAATCCTAAAAATTCCATCAAAAGATTATTGGACTTAATAAATGAATTGGGCAATGTAGCAGGTTACAAAATTAACACCCAGAAATCTATTGCATTTTTATATACCAATAGTGAACTTACAGAAAGAGAGATTAAAAAACAATCCTATTTACCATTTCACCAAATACATTAAGATACCTAGGAATAAACTTAACTAAGGATTAAAAAACTGTGGTACATCTACATTATGGAATACTACCCTGCTGTAAAAAGGAAGGAACTCCTACCATTTGCAATAGCATGTATAGACCTGGACAGCATTATGCTAAGGAAAATAAGTCAGTTGGAGAAAGATAAATACCACATGATCTCACTCATTTGTGGAATATAATGAACAACATAAACTGTTGAACAAACAACAGATCCAGAGACAGAGAAGCATTCATAAGACCATCAAACCTCAGCGAGGAGGGTGGGGGTAAAGGGGAGAGATCAACCAAAGGAATTATATGCATGCATATAAGCATAAACAGTGGACACAGACACCAAGGAGGTGAGGGCATGAGTAGGGGGTTAGGGGGACAAGGGTTAATAAGGACACATATGTAATACCTTAATCACTAAAGAAAATTAAAAAAAAAAAAAAAGAAAACTGTGGTACACCTACACAATGGAATACTATGCAGCTGCAAAAAATAGGATTTTTTTTTTTTACCCTTTTGAGACAGCATGGAAAGACCTGGAGAGTATTATGCTAAGTGAAATAAGCGAGAAAGACAAAATTCACATGAATTCACATGACCTCGATTATATGTGGAATCTAATCAACACAATAAATTGATGAATAAGGTAGAACCAGAGCCATGGAAACAAGGAACAGATTGGTGAAGCTCAGATGTAAGTGGGGGGACGGTAAGAGATTAAATTTAACTTATATGCATATATTCATTGTCCATGAACACATATAGTAGGGTCGTGAAGGCCTGTGGCTAAGTGGGAATGGTGTGGTAGAGAGCAAGTGAAACCACAATGAAAAAATAAAGAAGAATATATATTCACAATTGCAATATAATTGAATTTTGCACAAAAAACCTGTGGTATGCAAATAAAGGCATTTAATAAGACACACTGATATTCTCCTTCTTGTGTCTTTCACTAGTTAAATTAAAATTGTAATAATGGTAACATGTGTAATCAGCTCCCATTTCATTGTGTATAGTATGCCTGGAAAATATTTAAATTTTTCCAAAATGAAATACCCCAAGCTTGTTCTAAAGTCTGCATTGAGGATTTACTAAGGAAAGCCTTTGTACAAATAGTATTAATGGAGAAAATATGAGCCTGGGAGGAGAAGCTGGTGAGTGCACCAAAACATGAAATGCAGTCAGTTATGTAAAATCCAGGCATCATGTACATGAAATAAATGTTTTTAGGTACTGCAGATTAAGTCATGTGTGGGAAGCAATAAAAACAGAGATCTGGTCCCTACCAAACTGCTTGTTTTATAATAGCCTCAAGGGCACAAAATAATATAAAACATATGATATGGTAGGATTTAAAGATCTGGTACTGCTCTGGTAAATGCTTTCTCAGACAGAGTTACCAGATTTAGAAAATGATAGAGGAAACCAGGTTAAAGTGGGATTTCAGATAAACAATGACTGATTTTTAGAAAATGATTTCCCATGAAGTATTTGTTTCAAAGAATAATAGTAAATGATGAAATTTTCAACAAATTAAAATAAAAATTTTGGGGGGGTAATGCAATGAGTGATTCATAAACCTAGATTTATTTATTTTCACATTTTTTTGCATGAAAAGCATACACTTTATTTTATGAAATAAGGGTGACACTGAATAATATATTTTGTTGTTTCTTAATTGCCAAAATTAAAAGTGATTACATGTTGATTTTTACTATTTTAGATTTATATCTATTTGTGTGTATATGTATCTATAAATTTCCTTTAACTGCTATTTAGTATTTCATCATGTAAATATACTATATTTATGTGGTCTCCAGTTGATTAGATAATTTTATTTTAAATTTTGCCATTAAAACAATGCTGGCTTCAGCATTCTTGTACATGTATCCTTATGTATCACGGGGGGGGGGGGAGGCGGGGGGGTCTCTATTTTCCGCATCCAGCACAGAAAGAGAAATGAACCAGTTCTTTTAGTAGAGGCGCTTGGGATTGAGAAATGAAATAAAGAGACAAGACACAAAAATAGAAGGAGAAGCTGGGACTGGGTGGGCTTCTGCCCTCTGATGGAAGGACAGAATGAGCAACACCGGAAGTAAGTTTTATTTATACTCAAAGTAACAGGAAGTTATATCACATCTGGGTGGGCCTTGAGTTCTTGGCGACATAATGGGATCCACCCGCCTAGCACCTGGGCTGAAAAGGTCAGACTGATTGACATCCTTGCCTTTAGGCTAGGTGACACGCTAACTCATTTTTTTTTGGTTGATTTTTCTTTGTTAAATGGCATTTAAATATATAAAATAAATATCAAAAATATAAGCCTTTGTTTTACTATGGTTGCAAATATAAAAAAAAATTCTATATGTGACAGGGCACCAGAGTTAAGTTAGGGTTTTTCAAAATGCTGACACGCCGAGCTCAAAAGGTTCGCCATCACTGGGCTAGGAGCACCTCCAGGGCGTGGCTCTGCCTGCGCCCTGGGTTCAGTTGACAATATTTTGGGGTTTTTTTAAATATATATCTTATTGATTTTTTACAGAGAAGAAGGGAGAGGGATAGAGAGCCAGAAACATCAATGAGAGAGAAACATCGATCAGCTGCCTTCTGCACACCCCCTACTGGGGATGTGCCCACAACCAAGGTACATGCCCTTGACCAGAATCAAACCTGGGACCCCTGAGTCCGCAGGCTGATGCTCTATCCACTGAGCCAAACCGGTTCGGCAAGTTGACAATATTTTTAAGAATGCCCGTTGTGCCTTGCCAGGGGGGCCCCCACACTGATGTACAGTGTATTTATATAAAATATATACCTGACTTGTAATTACAGGATTGTTAGGGTCTGCACAATTCCAATTTTACACAGTACTAGCAAACTGCTTTTTAAATTGGCCGAGTACATTTTAACTCCATTAGCAATGTATAAAAGTGCTGTTTATCTCATATGCTCACTGCATTTGATATCTTCAGACATTTTTACCAACATTATTGAGAAATAGTTGACATATATCATTATTTAAGGCTTACAATGTATTGTTATGGTGAGTCCATGATAATCTGATATAGCCCCTCTTTTCCCACAACTCTTTAACCCCCATTAGCACCTATTTTTTTTACTACTCAAAAGAATGTTCATTGATTTTTAGAGAGTGGGGGAGGGAGGCAGAGAGAGAGAGAAAGAGAAACATCAACTGGTTGTCTCCCACATGAGAAGTCCGAATCTGCAACTTTTCAGACAATGTTCCAACCAACTGAGCCACACAGGCCAGGGCCTCATTAGCATCCTTTATGGCCTTCTTATGCTCTGGACTAGCCTGCTATATCATCCAATCCTGCCACTGATTTTCAAAGTTCACTTTATAGTGACCACACTGAGCCTTCCTTCTCTGGCCAAAGCCCTCTGCTCCAGGTCTCCTTTCATCAGTCAGAGCTCTTTAGTTCTTTAATTTCACGTTCGCAAATCAGATGACTAATTTTCATTTAGGAATTATTGTATGATTGTATGATTAATGACTTAAAGGGTTATACTTCTCAGTTTGCATTTGCATTAATTCTTGTCAAGGTGAGAGACTAATACCCCAAGGAGAATGAGATTGAGTGGTGGGCATGATTACACAAGAGGTTGTTCAGAGTGACATTCAATCATATCACTAATGTACCACGATTAGTCAGCATACTTAAAGATTAAAGTGTTCTGATTAACTTAGTTCAGATTTGGGTTTAACTAAAATATAACTCAAATTCTTTTTACTTGAGTACTTAGAAAAATGCATGAACATATTTCTTAGTTTATGCAAGATAGCCTGGGGACCATGCTAAAATTTTTGCTGAATATACAGGACTTTGGATTCATCCTTCTGAGCATCAGTTTTCAGTTAAAACTGTAGATGGCAATGAAGATGGAAATAAGTAAGCCAATTCTGTTGTGTACTCAGTCCAGGATATTCAGTTGGTCTTTGAACAACATGAGTTTGGACTATGTGATTCCACTCACACACAATTATTTTCAGTAAATACTATCAACATATTTTCTCTTCCTAATGATTTTTAATAACATTTTCTTTTTTTCTAGGTTATTTCATTGTAAGAATACAGTATATAATATATATGTACAAAATATGTGTTAATTGGCTGTTTATGTTATTTGTAAGGCTTCTGGCCAATAGCAGTCTATTAGTAAAGTTTTGAGGAAGTCCAAAGTTATACAGAGATTTTTGACTGTGCTGGGGGTGGGGCAGTGGCACCCTTAACCCCCACCTTGTTCAAGGGACAACTGTAATCCAAAAGACAGTCATTTTTTCCTTTTGTTATTACTAAATAAATGATGTCAGATGTGATGTTTTTATGTTTTCCTTAATTACAGTTTCACTATGCCTGCAATTTTCTAATTTTTATATTATAATAACTTGATATTTCATGTATGATATTATGACAGTTTATCATAATACTGATTTCAGTCTACACATACCCAATTTATAAGTTTTACACTTCTTAAATGTCTCCTGAAAATGCAATAATAAAATGCAGTTATCACTGTTACAGGATCCCAGGAGGAATGAAGAAACTGGGGTAGGAAAGTTCAAACAAGGCCAAACAGTGTTGGCAATTTGCAGCCAGCTTGTAACTAACAAGCCATTATCTTCCCAAGCCAAGGACAAGAGAGCAAATGGTTTAAAAAAACACCTCTCTAATGAGAGAATTCAGAAAGGGAGGGGGAAAATTTAAAGGGGAAAATAAGGCCATTTTACTCCCTAAAAGCCAGCAATCTCAAGGCTTGGCAAGATAAAGGTGCCAGGTGCTTTTCGTGAATTCTGGGAAGGCCACAACAGAGAAAAAAAAAAAGACCTTGAGAATTAATCTATACCAAAATAGTCAGCAAAGGATTTTTGAAACCTATAGACAGGAGAGTATATAATGCCTCAGACCTCCACCCAACTTGCTCTTCAGATTAGCTGAGAGCATGCCTGTGCTTCATAAACTAAATGTATGTTTGCTTGTTTTGCTTTTGCTTTTTTCAATAAAGATGCATGCTTTAATTGATTTAATGACAGCTTTTCACAACACAATCAATGTCTCTTGTATAAATACATTTAGATGAAAAGACAAAGATGAGGTTGGGGACAGCCCTCTCCCACTAACTCAGGAGACTGTCCTGGAACACCTCCCTGGTGTTGGTGAGAGGTGCCTATAACATCACCTTGGAAATTGCTTACAGAAAGACACTTCGGAGTTTGTCACTCAGGATCATCTTCATGTGTAACAATACAGTTTTCTGGCACATAATAGCTGCTCAATGAATGTGATTGAAAACTTGAATGAATTAGCAACCAGGTTCACTTTAAATTTGCAAGTTAGTGTTTCCCTCTGGAAATCTATCAAATCGCTATGTTTATTTACAAAATAACCAAAATAACTCTCTGATTAGATGTTGCTAGAGTGGCTATTTGAACAGCATTACTCCACTGCCTCCTCATTTGATTGCGGCCTCCAACAGGATAAAAAAGAAAATATTCCTCCAAAAAAAGTATACATTTATCAGATGAAATGACATGGAAAGCCAGAAGTCTTCTTTTCTCCTCTGAGTAATTATGGAGTGTGCTTGGAAAAAAATGATTATAAATTTAGCTGAATAGGGCTTATTCTCCATAAGCCAAAGGTCCAGCCTGAATCAGTTGATCAACAGAGAAGGGAATAGTTTTTAAAACATAGTGAGATATATATATATATATATATATATATATATATATATATATATATATATATATGAGGCCCGGTGCACAAAATTTGTGCACTCAGGGGGTGGGGGGGAAGGGTGCGTCCCTCAGCCCAGCCTGCGCCCATTTGCAGTCCAGGACCCCTTGGAGGATGTCCACGTGTTGACTTAGGCCCACTCCCCAGGGGATCAGGCTTAAGCTTGCAGTCAGACATCCTTCTGGAAGCCAGGGAGCCCTCGGAGGATGTCCGACTAAAGGCTTCGGCCCCCAGGGGTAGGGCCTAAACTGTTAGTTGGACATTCTTAGTGCTGCCACGGAGGTGAGAGAAACTCCTGCCACCATCACTGCACTGGCCAGCCATGAGCCAGCTTCTGGCTGAGTGGCACTACTCCTCGGTCTGACCTAAACCCTAGAGATTAGTACTTCATTTTACAACTTTTTCTCGGTTTATAGGCAGCAGTAAACTCAGACCACACAGTCAGGTGTGCAAGAAATGTTGCTTTCTTTATTGTTTAGTAACCAAACCTAACTTCAACTTCAGCCCCCATTCTGCCAAGTGAAAAAACAAAAACAAAATATTATTTAACTTAGGTTTCCCACCCCCTTCTCTGGAGTTGTACTTCCATGTCAGACAGTTTATATCTCAGGCAGAGGTGCCAAAGAACCGAGCAGGGTCAAGAACATCTGGATCTCAGTCTTCTGTCTGGGCTGGCCCCCACCCAGCTGCCCTTGACCCTCACCTCAGAGCTCAAGTCCATGCTGATCCCTGGTATATTCTCATCTGGGCCTTGAGGCCTCTTGAGGCCAATTTGCTCTCTCCCTCCCTCCCTGCCAGCTTCTCTCTCTCACACAAAGAGCTATTGGGTTTTCTGGGGTGAGGTCCTCTGACACCTCCTCAGCCCTGTTGCATGGACACCATCTTGGTGCCTTGGTCACAGCCACAAAGCTGTGCGGCTGCTCTCAGACCCTCCGTCTCCTGCTGCCTTAGGGAGTGACTCAGTGGGAGGGGAGGGTCACAGTCCTTTTTACATGGCCGCCAACAAACACTCAGTGTTCCTTCCCTCTAGTTCTCCTTCTCCTCCTCACCCCAGTCCAGGCACGTCTCTGTGCAGGGCAGGGGAGGGTGGGAGGCAGGCGTGTCTCTGACCCAGCACACAGGCTTCCAGATCCACTGCTCCCCCGGGGAGGTCTTCCACGCTCTGGACCTCGACACCCAGAACCTGCCCCCTCTCAGCTGCAGGTCTTTGTCCGCAGTGGTCAAGTCTGTTTAGAGCAGTGGTTCTCAACCTTGGCTGCACATTAGAATCACCTGGGAATCTTTTTAAAATCCTGATTTCTGGGCCTCATCCTCCGGAAATTCTGTTTCTTTGTTACTAATGTTGTGGCTCTACCCCATAACAAAGAAGCAGAATTTCCAGAGGATGAGGCCCAGAAATCAGGATTTTAAAAAGATTCCCAGGTGATTCTAATGTGCAGCCAAGGTTGAGAACCACTGGTTTAGAGGCTTAAAGTCAAGAAGTGCCTCTTTGTTCTCTGCTTTCTGGAGGCTGTCAGCATGGAACATTCCTGCCTGAACTGGGGAGGGGTCTCTGGGTGTTAAGAATACCAGGAGGGGAAGCACAGACTCCTCCTAGAGCTCTGAGATGGGAAAGGCAGCACCCCCTCACTTCTAACCCCAGGATGTTTCTTTAGAAGCAGAAGCCTCATCCTGTGCAGGGGCCTGTGCTGGCTGCCTCAGTTTCTCAGAGACAACGAATTTGATGAACGTCTTTTCCCGACTGCAGTAGCTGCTTCATTTGTTCGTTCTCGAATTTTTCATTAGCTGCTAAATCGCCCCTGCGGCTGCAAACCTGTTGTGCCTGACTCAGCCAGTGGGGAGCTATGGGAGCTGTGCAGGGACAGGGGAAGGGGGAGGGGGACCTGGCCTGCAGAGAGGGTCAGTGGTGCCTGCCCGGCTGTCACAGAGGATGTGGCTTAGGTTAGGTCCTGTCCTTTGGCGACTTTAGGAGGGGAGGCCGTGTCCTCCGCTCCCCACTTTGACTCAGGGGTGGAAGTTCTCCTTGCTCTCTGGCCTCATAACTCAGTGGATCATAGTGGGATGTGGCAGGCAGGCAGCTTCTGTGGCTTCACACAGGCATGGGCTGGTGGCTTCTGCAGCCACACACGGGCGCGGGCCTGCAACCCAGGACCGGATCAGGTCACAGGTGATGGCAGGCGGCTTTTGTGGCTACACATGCTGTGGGCAGGCGGCTTCAGAGGCTGCACACAGGCTCGGGCTGTGGGCTTCTGATGCTGCACATGGGCACTGGCAGGCAGCTTCTGGGGGGTTGGGGTTGCCGCCTGGCCTGCTCCCGGGCCCTCCCACCCTCCGATCACCATGGCGATCTCCTGGCTCAGGCCAGCCACCAGCCCCTGGAGTTTGGGGTTGCCCCCTGGCCTGTGCCCAGGCCCTCCCGCCCTCCGATAGCCAGGCGCAGGCCCTCCCGCCCTCCAATCGCCATGGCGATTGCTGGGTGCAGGCCAGCCTGCAATCCTGGCAGGCGTGGGGGGGTCCGGGGTTGCGGCCTGACCTTCCCGCCCTCCCATGTCATGGCGATCTCAGGGCGCAGGCCATCCGGCAACCCCAACCGGCTTTCCGATGGCGATCACCGGCTGAAGGTGGCCTTTGCCCACGCCCCAGCTCTTGCCTGCCGCCTGGGTTGCCATTCTTCAGTCCTTCCCCTTTCACTTCCTAGCATTGCGGCTATGTATGCAAATTAACCGCCATCTTGGCTGGAAGTTAATTTGCATATCACCCTGATTAGCCAATGGGAAGGGTAGCGGTAGTACGCCAATTACCATGTTTCTCTTTTATTAGATAGGATATGTATATAATTAGTGACTAGTGGCCCGGTGCATGAAATTCATGCATGGTGGGGGGGTCCCTCAGCCCGGCCTGCACCCTCTCCAATCTGGGACCCCTCGAGGAATGTCCCACAGGGATCAGGCCTAAATGGGCAGTTGAACATCCCTCTCGCAATCTGGGACTGCTGGCTCTTAACCGCTTGCCTGCCTGACTGATTGCCCCTAACAATTGTGCTGCTGGCCTGCTTGCCCCCAACTGCCCCCCTGCCAGCCTGCTCATCCCCAACTGCTCCCCCTGCTAGCCTGCTAGCTTTATTACCCTCAACTGACCCCCAATGATGGCCTACTCACCCCCAACTGCCCCCCCACCGGCCTGATCACTGACAACTGCCATCCCATCCTGGCCTGATCACCCACAACTGCCCTCCCCTCTTGGCCCCTCACCATCTCTACCTCGGCCCCATCATCATGGTTTTGTCCAGAAGGTCTCCTGGAAGGTCTCCCAGTCTAATTAGCATATTACCCTTTTATTAGTATACTAGAGGCCCGGTGCACAAAAATTTGTGCACTCGGGGGGGAGGGGGAGGTTCCTCAGCCCGGCCTGTGCCCTCTCCCATTCTGGGACCCCTCGGGAGATAATGACTTGCTGGCTTAGGCCTGCTCCCAGGTGGCAGAGGGCAGGCCCAATCCCTAGGTGCAGCCCCTGGTCGGGCTCAGAGCAGGGCCGATTGGGGAGTTGGGGCACCACCCCCTGTCATGCACAGAGCAGGGCGGATTGGGAGGTTGCGATGCCACCCTCAGTCACGCTCAGGGTAGGGCTGATTGGGGGGTTGGGGCACCGTCCCCTGTCACACTCAAGGCAGGGTTGATGGGGAGGTTGTGGCGCCACCCCCTGTCACGCACAGAGCAGGGCCCATCAGGGGGTTGGGGCACTGCCCCCTATTACACACAGAACAGGGTGGATCAGGGGGTTGGGGCGCCGCCACTGTCACACTCAGGGCAGGGCCGATGGGGAGGTTATGGCTCTACCCCATCACACACAGAGCAGGGCCCGTGGGGTGGGGGTTGGGGCGCTGCCCTCTATTACCCACAGAGCAGGGCCGATCAGGGGGTTGGGGCGCCACCACTCTCACACTCAGGGCAGAGCCGTTGGGAAGGTTATGGCTCTACCCCTTCACACACAGAGCAGGGCCGATCAGGGGGTTGGGGCACTGCCCCCTGTCACACACAGAGCAGGGCCAATCAGGGGGTTGGGGTGCCACACCCTGTCACACACAGAGCCGCAGGGCAATCGGGGGGTTTGGGCGCTGCCCCCGTCACACTGATCCCGGTGCCGGGAGGCTTCGCGGCTCTGCTGATCCCGGTGCTGGAAGGCATATTACCCTTTTATTATACAGGATAGAGGCCTGGGGCACAGGTGGGTGCCGGCTGGTTTGCCCTGAAGGGTGTCCTGGATCAGGGTTGGGGTCCCCACTGGGGTGCTTGGCCAGTCTGGGTGAGGGGCTGAGGGCTGTTTGCAGGCTGGCGGGTGACTGAAGCACCCAACCTCTCCTTTTTTTCTTTCTTTTTTTTTTTTTTTTTTTTTTTTTTTATTCTGGGCCAGCTTTAGCTTTGAGTCTTGGCTCCAGCTCTTAGGCCTCCGCTGCTGAAAGCAGGTTTCTGGCTTTGTTTACCTTCTGTATTTGAAACAATGTTGCGATCCTGCTGGCTGCAGCCCGGCGGACTAAAGCAGGTTTCTGGGGTTTTGTTTAGCTTCTATATTTGTAACATAGTTGCTTAGAGTTGCAGCTCAGACGCCTGCAGCAGCAGGCAGGGAACGTTGGAGTCCTCTGTCACTGAAGCAAGCAAGCCTCATGTTAGTTTCAAGCTGCCAAGCTGCCAGCCACCATCTTGGCTGGCAGTTAATTTGCATATTGCCCTGATTAGCCAATGGGAAGGGTAGCGGTCATATGCTAATTACCATGTTTCTCTTTTATTAGATAGGATATGTATATATTAGTTAATTAGTTACTGCAGATTTCCTCCTTCTGGAACTAAACACAAAGATGCTATATGTTAGTTTTTCTTCTTCTTTGTGGTTTCTGGAAACATATCAAAGAGAAAATTTTACAAGTCTTAGAAGAAGCAGAAGTTTAGCTTACTTAGCATGTGAAGAAACATGAAAACTTTTGGGGCTTGGAGCCTTAACAATTTGAAACTGGTGAAAATGTTAAAATGCTGTTTTTTACCACTGACTCCTCTTTTTGTGTCTCTTGACAGCTGCATTCTTTAGTCACTAATTCATGCAGTATGGTTTGCAAGAAACTTTAAAGCAATATTTTCCCTGCTGCTTTCCTTACATTTTCATTTGTGGCCTAAATGATTTATGTAGGAAATATTTACTTTGAGGCTTTGGTTTGGCTCAGAAAATGCCAAGTGATCAAACCCAAGCAATGAGTCAATTGATCTCAGCAATGGAACCTTTGAATGTAGAATAACGTACAAGCAAGCTGCTACAAAAAGATTCCAAATTATATTTACAAATTTAATAATGCTAATGCTTCCATGCCTGAAAGACAGATATAAAGTTGAATTCTTTCTGAGTTTTATTTATTTATTTATTTATTTATTTATTTATTTATTTATTTATTTTTGTCTTCAGCATCTTCCTGAAAAAAAAAAAAAAAGAAAGAAAGAAGATAAAAATAGATGGTAAGGTTTATCTTTGATGGTTCTAGCTGTCCTTTTCTCCACTTGGCCCTCTCTCATTTTCTGATTTCTTTCTAATTCTTATTCAATTTTATTTTCAGGAAATATTTGTGAATGTGAGATCTTAACTATGCATTCTAGGTAACCTCAGTCTCTTACAGTAAAAATGGAGTTTCTGCATCCTTGAAAGCCTGCAGCATTTTTTTTCAGTAACTTTCCTGTATCTTTGAAACCATGCTATGTAAGCATACACTTACTCTAAGGCTGCTTCCAATGTAACCCACTTATAACCTATATGATAACTTTATGTACCCCAAACTAAGATAAACCTCTACATCTTCTTGTCTCTTTTGGGGAAAAGACACACACACACACACACACACACACCACTTTCCAGTCATTGAAGTAGATGTATATGAAACAATATGCAAAACCAAGGAAAGCTTTTCTATAACAGTGTATTTTTATGAGTGCAAAATATGTTACATAAATAATTTTTGAGATTACAGATATGAACTTAAAATGGTCAAACTGACTTTCAAGTAAATATGATTTGTTTTCCAATTTATTTTTTTAATTTTAATTACATTTATTAGGGCAACATTGATTAATAAGATTATATGAGTTTCAAGTGTACAATTCTACAATACAGCAATTTTCAACTGCCATGCCACGGCTGGCACACTGGTGTGCACTCAAAAATTTTAAAACATGCAATACCTAAGTATTTATTCAGGGGTACTGACTTCTTTTCTCTTAGATTGCCAAATTGAAAAATAACAACAATAGCTATCAAATGTGAATTAATCAAAATTATACCTATTTTTGTCAGATTGGCCAAAATACACTATATTTTTGATGTGCTACAGAATGTTAGTACTTTAAGTGTGCCATGAGATGAGAAAGGTTGAAAATCCCTGCTATAATACATTATCTGTATATTGCATTGTGTGTTCACCACCCAAAGTCAAATATCCGTCTATCAACATTTATCCCTCCTCTACTACCTTCTACCTCTTTCACCCCATTTCAGTGGTGTTTATACTCCCATCATGAGTAGTTTAAAGCTACAAAAGAAGAGTCACTGAAGTAGAAATTGGTGAAGTATGCACACAATGGGTCTATTACACCTGTAAGAGCTGGTTTCCTCACACATCTGAAGAGTTGTCATCTTATCCTATTTTGAGATATTTACAATATATAGAAGGGGACCCCACAAAAAGCACTATTTAAAGAAAATAATAACTTGCTAATCAGGCAAGTACAAATTTCAACGAGACATTTTTTTAAGTAAGTTTGGTGAGGTTGGTGAGATACTTCCTGGTACCCACTGAATCTCACCACGTTAATTCCTCATCATTAATAGTTCCTCAGTATAATATGGCATGTAAGGACTAACTGATTTGGTATGGAAGTCTTAGAAATTAATATCCCATAAGACCTGCCTTTCTGAGCATGTTTTATGCCTCTATTCTTAATTGTTGAGCTTTTCAATTTTAGATTTAGTTAACAGTACAGAAATTAAAATAATGACCAATGTTAAATTGAGCAAACTTATATAAGGAACCATAGAGTTTATGAGCTATTCATACTATTTCATTATTTTTCCTCCTATAAGTTCAATTATTGCCAAGCCTCATTTGTCTTAGGCTTAACTGATTTATCACTTCTTGTTGATATATTCTTACAATCCTGTTGCCTTCTTTGCCTTCATATGTCAAAATGTGCACTAAGAAATGGAAGTCCCATGAGTCTGAATAAGAAGCCTAAAACCTAATATACAGGACCAATAGACATCTGTATACTAGAACTTTCCAGGTTAGCTTTCAAGTCAAATATGACTTAGGAATTGGATTCTGCATTTAGTAGCCCGAGACAAGGAAGGGAAATTGAAATAAAAACAGAGAAAAGGGTTTTCATATACACTCACAAATATGTATTTTAATTGAAATGATGTGAATTATAGTGGACTTCATAAAAATAGTATCAGTGTCTAATAAATTGCAAGTACAGTACTAGGACTAGCGGTTTGAGGACAAAATAATTTATGAGGAAAAAGAAACTCGCTTTTTCCACACTTCCCAGAAGTATTAATCCACTCACTGCAAGTGTATCAATCACAAGGTAGGTTTAAAATGCCTATGTGTAACTTAGTGTTGAAAAGTATTCTAGTGTTTTTCAGGAAAAGGTTTAAAAAATTCATATGATCCTGTCCAGTCTAGCCCTTGAAAAAATAGAGAAGTTGAATTTGTCTTTAATAGCTCCTCTCCTTTTGAGATATTCCTCTTTCCTGTATCTGGCACCTGTCCCATCATATACCATAGTTCCCTAGTGATATTACTCCCCTCTTAATTAATTGTTACTATCAGACCTATCATCAAAACATTTTGACATATTTGAGTGACCTTGTTTCACTCTGGAGAGTCCAACCTTGATTTCTCATAAAATATATTAGTCCCGTTATCTGTCTTTCAAAATTCTGTTTGCTTGGATCAGATAAACCTATGAACACAGGGAGAAAATTATGAAGGGGCCACTAAAATAAAATAATCATTTATTTGTTAATTTTTATTAGTAAAATACACATAACAAAATTTACCATTTTAACAACTTTAAAGTGTTCAAAGCCATGGTATTATAAACATTTAAAATGTATTACAACAAGCAATGCAGAAACAGACTCATAGATACAGAGAACAAGCTGATGGTTGCCAGATGGTAGGGGTATTAGGAGGCTGGGTGAGAAAGGAGAAGGGGTTAAGAGTACAAAATGGAAGTTAGAAAATAGTCATGGGAATGTGAAGTACAGCATAGGAAATATAGTCAATAATATTGTAATAACTATGTATGGTGCCAGTTGGATACTGGAAATATCAGGGGAAACACTTTGTAAAGTATATGATTATCTAACCACTCTGCTGTACACCTGAAACTAATATAATATTGAATGTAAACTGTAATTAAAAATGAAAATTAGAATTTTTAAATTGTAGTATAATTTCATCACTATCTAATTAGTTAAAAAAAAAACCTATATTACCTGAAACAGAAACCCTGTAAACTTTCACTTCTCACTTCCCCCAAGCCCTCCACAGCCTAAGACAATAACTAATCTGCTTTTTGTGTGTATGGATTACAATTTTATTCAATGGAACCATACAATATATGACCTTTAGTTTCTGGCTGCTTTCACCTACCATTATATTTTAAAAGTTCATATGGATGTATGGCTGTAGTTTATGTAATTACATCCTTCTTTTTATGGCTAACAATAATATATTGTATGGATATACCACATTTTGTAAACCCATTTACCAGTTGATGGATGAGTTTCCTCCACTTTAATTATTGTGGGTAGTGCTGCTATATTTCAGGAACAAATTTTGTTTGAACACCTGCTTTTAATTCTTTCTGGTATATGCCTAGGAAAGAAATTGCTGTATTATATGTTATTTCAAAGAGAGAAACATCGATGCGAGAGAGATTCATCAATTGGTTGCATTCTGCCCCTACCAGAGCCGGGGATCAAACCTGCAACTAAGGTACCTGCCCTTGACCAGAATTGAACCTGGCACTTTTCAGTCTGGGGGCCAGTACTCTATTCACTGAGCTAAACCTGCTAGGGCTAAATTAATTTTTAAATAATGTGTGGGATAAGCATCAAACTTCATCTTTTTTAATCTGGATACCCCAGTGACATTTGTTGAAGGGTTCCCTATTCTCCACATTCATATCAGCATTTGTTATCTTTTATCTTTTTTGATAGCTGTCATTCTAATACACATGAAGTGATATCTAATTGTGGTTTTAATTTGCATTTTTCTAATGACTAGTGATGTTGAGCATGTTTTCATGTTCCTGTTGACCTTTCATATAGCCTTTGTCTATTTTTAAATTTTGTTTGCTATTGAGTTGTTATTTATATATTTTTTAGATATTAACCTCTTCTCAGGCATATGGATTGCAAATATTTTTACCAGTTAATAGGTTCTCTATTCACTTTGTTGATGGTTTATTTGCTGTGCATAAGTTATTTTAGTTTGTTATGTTTCCACTTGTTTATATTTAATTTTGTTGCATGCTCCTTAGATGTCATATAAAAAATTACTACCAAGACCTATGTCAAAGAGTTTTATTCCTACATATTTCCAGCTGTTTAATGTTTTAAGGTCTTATATTTAAACTAGGGGCCCGGTGCACGAAATTCGTGCACTGGGTGTGTGTGGGGGGAGTGTCCCTCAGCCCAGCCTGCCCCCTCTCACATACTGGGAGCCCTCAGGCGTTGACCCCCATCACCCTCCAATCGCAGGATCGGCTCCTTGCCCAGGCCTGACGCCTCTGACAGAGGCGTCAGGCCTGGGCAGGGGACCCCCAGACCCCTCTGATTGCTGGCTCTGCCCCTTGCCGAGGCCTGATGCCTCAGCCAGAGGCGTAGACCCCCATCACCCTCTGATCACCTGATCGGCCCCTTGCCCAGGCCTGACGCCTCAGCCAGAGGTGTCAGGATTGGACAGGGGACCCCCATCTCCCCCCAATCACTGGCTCTGGCCCAGGAATCATGCCTGGGCAGGGGACCCCCATCTCCCTCTGATCGCTTGCTCCACCCCCCGCCCAAGCCTGACGCCTCTGACCCAGGCTTCAGGCCTGGGCAAGGGGACCATCATATCCCCCCAATCCCCGGCTCAGCCCCCCGCCCAGGCCTGATGCCTCGGCCAGAGGAGTTGACCCTCATCACCCTCCGATCACCAATCACCGGATTGGCCCCTTGACCAGGCCTGAGGCCTCCGGCAGAGGTGTCAGGCCTGGGCAGGGGACCCCCAGCTCCCCGTGGTTGCATGCTCCGCCTCTGCCCAGGCCTAATGCCTCTGGCTGAGGCATCTGGCTCCGGCAGCGGGAACCCGCAGCTGCAGCGGCCCCGCAATCGTGGGCTCCGCTTTAGGCCCAGGCAAGGGACCCCTAGCTCCTGGGACTGCCAGCTTCGACCATGACCAGCTCCCATTGCTGGCTCCACCCCTACTTCCTGCTATCACTGGCCAGGGCGGAAAAGGCACCTGTTTGGCCCCCCAGCTCTTAGCTCCCCCCTGGGTTTCCGATCACTGTCAGTGGCAGGGGGCTTCTTCCTGCTTTCCCTTTCGCCTCCCTGCATTGTGCCTACATATGCAAATTAACCGCCATCTTGTTGGCAGTTAACTGCCAATCATAGTTGGCAGTTAATTTGCATATAGCCCTGATTAGCCAATGAAAAGGGTATCGTCGTACACCAATTACCATTTTTCTCTTTTATTAGTGTAGATCTTTAATCCATTTTGAGTTCATTTTTGTTAGTGGTGTCAGGTATAGCTCCAGCTTATTATTTTACTTGTGAATATCCAATTACGCCAGCACCATTTATTGAAGAGATTATATTTTATCCATAGAGCATTCTTCACTCCCTTGTCAAATATAGTGAACCATATATACTTGGGTTTATTTCTGGGCTCTCAATTCTGTTCCAATTGTCTGTTTTTATGCTGGTACCATATTGTTGTTGATTTTTTCAATTATTTTTTTTAAAAAAATTATTATCTAAAGTCTTACATGTGTCTCCTTTTTCACCGCTTGGCAACCCCCCACCCCGAAAAGCCCACCTGTGGCAAGACCCCACTGCCCCAGTGTCTGTGTCCATTGGTTATGGTAATATGAATGCATACAAGTCCTTTGGTTGGTCTCTAACCACCCCCTCCCCTGCCATTTGTCTCTGGATCTATTCTTGTTCATCCAATTATGTTGATCATAATATCCCATATATGAGTGAGATCATGTGATATTTATCTTTCTCCGACTGGCTTATTTCACTTCACATAATGCTCTACAGTTTTATCCATGCTATTGAAAATAGTAAAAGTTCTTCTTTTTTATAGCGGCATAGTAGTCCATCGGGTAGATGTACCACAGGTTTTTAATCCGCTCATCTGCTGATGGGCACTTAGGCTGTTTCTAAATGTTAGCTATTGTAAATTGTGCTACTATGAACATAGGGGTGCATATCCTTACTGATTGTTGTTTCTGTTTTCTTGGGATTTAGTCCTAGAAGTGAGATTACTGGGTCAAATGGGAGTTCCATTTTTAACCTTTTGAGGAAACTCCATACTGTCTTCCAAAGTGGGTGCAGCAGTGTGCATTCTGACCATCAGTGCATGAGAGTTCTTTTTCTCCACATCCTTTCCAGCACTTGTTCTTTGTTGATTTGCTGATGATAGCCATTCTGACAGGTGTGAGATGGTATCTCACTGTTGTTTGGATTTGCATCTCTCAGATGATTAGCGACTTTGAGCATGTTTTCATATGTCTCTTGGCCTTCAGTATGTCCTCTTTCAAAACTATTTAGGATTTGTGCCCATTTTTTTGATTGGATCATTTATCTTCCTTTTGTTGAATGAGTTCTTTGTAAATTTTGGAGATTAAACCCTTACTGAAATATCATTGGCACATATGTTCTCCCATGCAGTGGGCTTTTTTTGTTGTTTTGTTGATGTCTTTTGCTATGTAGAAGCTTTTCATTTTGATGTAGTCCCATTTGTTTATTTTCCCTTTAGTATCCATTGCACTAGGAGCTGTGTCAGTAAAGATATTGCTACAAATTATGTCTGCTATTTTGCTGCCTATGGAGTCTTATAGGATTTTTATGGTTTCCCATCTTACATTTAAGTCCTTTAGCCATTTTGACTTTGTTTTTGTGTATAGTGTAAGTTAGTGATCTAATTTCATTTTTTTTGCATATATCTTTCCAAATTTCCCAGCACCATTTATTGAAGAGACTGTCTTGAATCCATTGTACGCACTTGCCTCCTTTGTCAAATATTAATTGAGCCTAATGGCTTGGGTAGATTTCTGGGTTCTCTGTTGTTATATTGGTCTATATATCTGTTCTTGTGCCAGTATCAAGCAGTTTTGAGAACCGTGGCTTGCTAATATCGGTTGATATCTGGTATTGTGATCCCTCCTACTTTGTTCTTCTTTCTCAGAATTGTTGTGGCTATTCAGAGTCTTTTTTTATTCCAGATGAATTTTTGGAGAGTTTTTTTCTAGATCTTTAAAGTATGCTGTTGGTGTCCTAATGGGGATTGCATTAAACCTGTAGATTTTGGGTACTATGGACATTTTAATGATATTGATCCTACCAATCCATGCACATGGTATGTTCTTCCATTTGTTTATATCTTCCTCTATCTCCTTTTCCAATATCCTGTAATTTTTCAGTACAGTTCTTTTACCTCCTTAGTTAAGTTTATTCCTAGGTATCTTCATTTTTGTTGTTGTTGTTGTTGCAATGGTAAATGGGATTGTTTTTTATTTTATTTTTTATTTTCTCTTTCTGTGAGTTCATTATTGGTGTATAAAGAGGCTATAGATTACTAGGTGTTAATTTTGTATCCTGTTACATTGCTGAATTCATTTATTAAGTGTAGAAGTTTTTTGATGGAGTCTTTGGGATTTTCTGTGTACAGTATCATGTCATCTGTGAATAAGGACAATTTTACTTCTTTTCCAATTTGGATGGAATTTATTTCTTCTTTTTATCTGATCACATGGCTAGCACTTCCAGTACTATATCAAACAGGTGTAGTGAAAGTGGGAATCCCTGTCTCGTTCCCCTTCTTAGGGGAAAAGAGTTTTTTTGCCCATTGAGTATGATGTTGGCTATAGGTTTGTCATATAAGGTGTTTATTATGTTGAGGTATGATCCATCTATTCCCACTTTGCTGACAGTTTTTATCAAGAAAGGGTGTTGGATTTTGTCAAATGCTTTTTCTGCATCAATTGATATAATTATGTGATTTTTGACAGTCAATTTGTTTACTTGATGTATCACATTTATCAATTTGTGGATATTGTACCATCCTTGCATCCCCGGAATAAACCCAACATGGTCATGGTGTATGATCTTTCTAAAGTAATACTGGATCCTATTTTCTAGAATTTTGTTGAGGATTTTATCATCTATGTTCATCAAGGATATTGGCCTGTCATTCTTCTTTTTTTGTGATGTCTTTATCTGATTTTGGAATTAGTGTAATGCTGGCTCCATAGAAAGAGCTTGGAAGTGTGCCTTCCTGTTGAATTTTTTGGAATAGTCTGTGGAGGATAGGTTTTAGTTCTTTGAATGCTTGGTAGAACTCCCCTGTAAAGCCATCCAGACCAGGGCTTTTGTTTGATGGAAAGTATTTGATCACTGCTTCAATTTCTTTGGTAGTTATTGGCCTATTCAGGTTTTTTGATTCTTCCTGATTGAGTTTTGGGAGCTTGTATTTTTCTAAAAATATGATTATTTTATCTAGGTTGTCCATTTTTTTTTGGAACAGAGTTGTTCATAGTATTTTTTCATAATCCTTTGTATTTCTGTGGTATTCATTGTTACTTCACCTACTTCATTTCTGATTTTGTTTATTTAGTTCCTCTCTCTTTGCTACTTTTTTTAAAAATTTTGTTTTATTGCTTAAAGTATTACAAATGTCTCCTTTTGTTTTCTCTCCTTGACCTTTCCCCAGCCTACCCTAAACCCCAGTCTTGTGTCCATTGGTTATGCTTATATGCATGCATACAAGTCCTTCAGTTGGTCTCTTACTTCCCTCCCCCCAACCCTCCCCAGACTTCCCGATGTAGTTAGACAGTCTGTTCGATGCTGCTCTGCCTCTGTATCTATTTTTGTTCATCAGTTTATAATGGTCTTTATTATCCATAGCGAGTGAGATCATGTGGTATTCTTCTTTCATTGACTGGCTTATTTCACTTAGAATAATGCTCTCCAGTTCCATCCATGCTGTTGCAATTGGTAAGAATTCCTTCTTTTTTACAGCAGCATAGTATTCCATTGTGTAGATGTACCACAGTTTGCTAATCCATTCATCTGCTGATGGGCACTTAGGCTGTTTCCAGATCTTAGCTATGGTAAATTGTGCTTCTTTGAACATAGGGATGCATATATCCTTTCTGATTGGTGTTTCTGGTTTCTTGGGATATATTCCTAGAAGTGGGATCACTGGGTCAAATGGGAGTTCCATTTTTACTTTTTGAGGAAACGCCATACTGTCTTCCATAGTGGCTGCAGCAGTCTGCATTCCCATCAGCAGTGCATGATTGCTCCTTTTTCTCCACATCCTCTCCAGCACTTGTCATCTGTTGATTTGTTGATGATAGCCATTCTGACAGGTGTGAGGTGGTACCTCGTTGTCATTTTTGATTTGCATCTCTCAGATGATTAGTACTTGGAGCATTTTTTCATATGTCTCTTGGTTTTCTGAATGTCCTCTTTTGAAAAGTGTCTATTTAGGTCCTTTTCCGATTTTTTGATTGGATTGTTTATCTTCCTTTTGTTATGTTGTGTGAGTTCTCTATAAATGTTGGGGATTAAACCCTTATCAGTGTCTCTTTCTTTCTTGGTCAGCCTGGCTAGAGGTTCATCAATCTTGTTTGTCATTTCAAAGAATCAGCTCTTGCTTTTGTTCATCTTTTGTATTTTGTTGTTGTTGTTTTCTATGTCGTTTATTTCCTCTCTGAACTTTATTTTCTCCTGCTTACGCTGGACTATTCCTATTGCTCTATTTCTAACTCTTTGAGTTGTAGGGTTAGATAATTTATTACCATTTTTTCTTGTTTTTTGAGGTAGGCCTGTAGAGTTATAAACTTCCCTCTCAAGACTGCATTCACTGTGTCCCATAAATTTTGGATTGTTGTATTTTCATTGTTTGTTGAAATGATGCTTTTTATTTATTCTTTGATTTCTTGGGTAAACCAATCATTGTTTAATAGCATGCCATTTAGCCTCCAGGTGTGTGATTTGCTTTATTTTTACTTTAGTTGATTTCTCATTTTATGCCATTGTGATCTTAGAATATGCTTGATATGATTTCTACCTTCTTGAATTTGAAGAGACTTTGCCAGTGCCCCATTATGTGGTCTATCTTTGAAAATGTCCCATGTGCACTTGAGAAGAATGTATGTTGCCTGGCTTTGTGGTGAAATGTTCTGAAGATGTCAATTAATTCCATCTGATCTAGTGAGTCTTTTAGGATTGATGTTTCTTTTCTGATTTTTTATTTAAAAGATTTGTCCAGTGGTCTTAGTGGGTATTAAAGTCCCCTACTATGACTGTATTGCGGTCAATCTCTCCCTAGATATCTTCCAAAAAATGTTTTAATGTATTTGGCTGCTTCTGGATTGGGTGAATATATGTTTACCAGAGTTATATCTTCTTGTTGAAATGCTCCCTTTAGTATTATGAAGTGGCCTTCCTTGTCTCTTGTTATGGCCTTCACTTTGAGGTCTAATTTGTCAGATATAAGTATTGCTAGCCCAGCTTTTTTAAAATTTCCATTTGCCTGAAAAACCTTTGCCATTCCTTCACCATCAGTCTGTGTGAGTCCTTTTTTTCTGAGGTGGGTCTCCTGTTGACAGCAGATATATGGATCATGTTTTCTTATCCATTCAGCTACCCTATGTCTTCTTTTTATAGCAAAGGTGGAAATTTTATTGAAGAATAAGTACAGACTCCCACATGGGGAAAGGGAAAGAATCTCACAACACAGACTCCCAAGTGAGGAGGGGGGCGAGTCCCCTACCCTATGTCTTTTGACTGGGGTATTTACTCCATTTACTTTTAAAGGTATTATTGATAGGTACTCATTTGTTGCCATTTTTTTATTCTTCATGCCTGTTTTCCTTCTTCCCTTCCTATTTCTTGTTTTTACAGGAGACCCTTTAGCATTTCTTGCATTGCTGGCTTGGTGGTATTAAACTCCCTTAGTCCTTTTTTGTCTGTGAAGCTCCTTATTTCATCCTCAACTTTGATTGATAGCCTTGCTGGGTACTGTATTCTTGGATTCAGACCCTTGCTTTGCATCACTTTGTATATCTCATTCCATTCTCTTCTAGTCTGATGTGTTTCTGTTGAGAAATCAGTCGATAGTCTGATGGAAGATTCCTTGTAGGTAACTTTTTGTCTCTCTCTGACAGGCTTTAAGATTCTTACTTTGTCTTTGGCGTTTGCCAATTTAATTATAATGTGTCTTGTTGATGGTCTTTTTGGGTTCATCTTGTTTGGGACTCTGTGAGCTTCTTGGACTTGTATGTGTTTTTCTTCCCAATATCAGGGAATTTTTCTGTCATTATTTCTTGAAACAGGTTTTCTATTCCTTGCTCAGTTTCCTCTCCTTCTGGGACCTCTATGATGCGGATGTTGTTTCATTTCCTGTTGTCCTAAGTTCCCTTAGGCTCTACTCCATTTTTTTTTAAGATTTATTTATTTATGTATGTATGTATGTATGTATGTATGTATGTATGTATTTATTTATTTTGCAGTTGCTGCTCTGCTTGGGTATTGTTTTCTACCTTGTCTTCTAGCTCACTGATGTGGTCCTCTGCTTCTTTTAGTCTACTGTTGATGCTTTCTGCAGCGATGTCATTCTTCATTTCTTCTTGTTTTTCCTTCCTTTCCTTTTGATTCTTACACATATTGTTGAATTTGTCTTTCATCCTTTTCAGCATCGTTATAACTATTGCTCTGATTTCTTTCTCTGACAAATTGCTTGCCTCCATTATGTTTACTTCCTTTTCCTATGATTCCTCTTTTTGTTTTGTATGCAGGCTGTTTCTTTGTCTCCCCATGTTCATTTCTCTCAGAGTGTCTGGTTATCTAGCTTTTTCTCTCCTGTGTTGACTCTCTCTCCAGGCAATCTCTGACCTTTCCATCCATGGATTACCTCATCAGATTACCTCATCAGCTGTGTTTAATTCACCAATTCTGGGTGGGTGTTATTTGATTCAGCTGTTCCTTCTCTCTGCTCTGTGACAAGGTTCAGGACCCGACCATATATTTGGCCGTCACCTTGTCTCCTCCTGGACAAACTTTTTAGGCACTCATGGCTGGTGAGGCTGGAGTCTTGGTGTTCTTGGGTTTGCAGCTGAGGCAGCTGGTCCCTGGGCGTTATGGTTGTAGGGTCCCGGGCAGTATCTGAGGTCTCCCCGGTTGAAGGTAAAACTGGACTTCTGATCACAGATGCTCTCCCCTTCAAGATGGCACAGTCTCTGTGGCAGAGCCGGTCGCTCTGGAACAGATTTCAGTAATAGTAGATTCTGCCAGGTTAGGGGAGCCTGTTCTGCCTGTCCCCAACAGTCCTGTGGAATATAACTGTCCCTCACTCACAATTACAGACACTCCCTGCACATCCACATACTCTCCTTTCACTCTCACACTCACACACTATCTTGCAGCCTGTCATCCCATCAGCCGCCATTTTGGATCTTCTCACTCACTTAGCCTTCTTAAAACAGCTATTTTTAATTTTTATTTTTGTAAATTAAAGATCTCTGTTTTTGAGCTTATTACTGGAAGATTTTTGTGATCTTTATGGTGTCTTATTTCCTTGATTTTTATGTTTCTAGACATTCTGTGAATGGATGACAAATTGTTATTGTTCAGGGAAGTTACAAATGAGCAACCTCTTGCTCGTTCAGAACTACTGAATTCTTTCTATGTCGGGCTTTGTACTAAGCACCAGTGAAACAATAATCTAAAGGTGCTATGAACCATTTTCTACATATGTACACTGTGGACTCAAACATTAAGTAATTCTGCAGATCAAGTCTTGATCTAATGGACACAGTTACAAACTTAAACTTTCTCTTGTATTTATATAAAAGAACACTGTTGATAACCATCATTCTTATAAAATTTGGGATATAATTTTATGTGGCTGGAAATGCCCATTAAAAAATATCTGATTTCTCCATGTCTCTCAGAGAGACACATGGCTCCATCTTCATCTAGAGAATTTATATTCTCAATTTTATTTTGAGATACTTTGGCTAGTTCTCGCTATATGAGCTGAGGTATTTGCTGATATTCTATCTCCAAGAATTCCTCCAGTAAATATTGTCTTATTAGAAGTTATTAGCAGTCCAAGAAACAGAAGAGTTTTATGTTAATTATAATGCAGCATACAACGATATATTGGATATGTGAAGTCTCTGTACTTACCAAAATTATGGAATGTGTTTTCTACCTTTATCACTATTTGCTCTCTGACATTGTGAATAAGCTAGTTTCTTAACTTTATGCATACAGTTCTAGTTGGAAAATGAATTTATTTTTAGAACTTAAGTTTCAGACATTATAGGAATACATCAGAAACTAATCACCAGTAAATGTTTATTTCTCTCTGTTTCCTTGCCTGAAGTTCCTACATGTTTTACAAAAACTACATGAAGGAACAGGATTTCTCCAATTGATCCTTAACATGTTTCTACAATTCCATCAACCACCAAAGACATATACCTGTTCTACATAAGTTCAGTAGAACCTATGGTTTTTAGCATTGAAATAATAGAAATATTTTTGCACTCAGTATGGCTGGTGTGTTTATGCACCATTATACCTTTTGGATTTCATTATGCCTGGGCAATTTTTCAACAATTTATGAACATGGTGTTTCCGAACTTTCCTGGATTGAAGCATGATACTATATCTGGACAATATTTAAGTCTACTCATGACAGCACTGTCCAGATGGCCCTGGACTACCTCCAATAGTATCAACTTTTTGCCAAAAATTTAAAAGTACAAATTTTCCAAGTGCCTGTTGCATGTAACATTCTCACAAGGGATTAGGATGGACCTGTGGAAATTCAGATGAGTACTGATGAAAACCCATATAATTTTCAAAAAAAATCAATAATCTTTCACATCTCATGCATAATTGTATAAAGTTTATACTCCTATTTTTGGCTATGTGACTTTTCAACCAATGTTCTGGGAAAATACTAGCACATTAGTGAACCCTGAGTCTCTGAAAGCTTTTAAGGAATTAAAACTCAATCTTATTTCTACTCACATCCTGGTATATTCTTACACTTAGAAAGAGAGCTCTTACATTATTATTCGAGCATTTTACTTTCTTCCTCTTAAAAAATACATGCCTGTGGATTCCCAATTCCTCCAGCTATATATCTATATCTATATCTATATCTATATCTATATCTATATCTATATCTATATCTATATCTATATCTATATCTATATCTATATCATATATATTTATATCTCTATCTATCTATCTATATCTATCTATCTATCTATCTATCTATCTATCTATCTATCTATCATCTACCATCTATATCTTTGTCCATTTTGTGTTTTTGACACCCTTGCCAAAATATTTTGACTGTAGATATGTGAATTTATTTCTGGACTCCATATTCTCTTTGTCTATATGTCTATTTTTATGGCAGCACCTTGTTTTGATTAGTAGCCTTGTAATATATTCTGGAATTAGAAAATGTGATATCTCCAGCGTTTGTTCTCTACAAGTTCACTTTGGCAATTCAGGGATCTTTGTGGTTCCATATTAACTTTAGAATTGCTGTGTGTTTTTTCCTAATGTTATGGGGAATGCCATAGCAATTTTGATAAAGATTACATTAAACCTGTAGATCATGTTGAATACTATGAACATTTTAACAATGCTAAGTCTTACAATCCATGTATTTGGCATACATTTCCATTTATTTATTTATTTATTTATTTATTTATTTATTTATTTCCTTTTTCTAAATTATTGGGGTGACATTGGTTAATAAGATCATACAGGTTTCAAATGTACATCTCTGTGATGCATGATTTGTATATGGCATTGTGTGCCCACCACTCAAAATCAAATCATATTCTGTCACCATATATTTGGCCCCCTTGAGTACCCACACACCCCCATTCCCTCTGGTAACCACTATATTGTTATCTGTATCTATTAATTTCAGTTTTATATCCCACATGAGAGTAAAACTATATGATTCTTGTTTATCTAACTGGCTTCCCATCCATGTTATCACAAATGGCAAGTATTTCATCTTTAATTATGAACAAGTAGTATTCCATAGTATATATGGAGGATATCTTCTTTATCCAATATTCTGTGGGAGGACACTTTGTCTTCATGTCTGGGATACAGTAAATAATGCTGCAATGAACATAGGGGTGCATATATTTTTTAAATAAAAATTTTGAGATTTTAGGTAGATACCAGAAGAGGGATTCTTGGACCATATGGTAACTCCATTCTTCATATTTTAGATAATGCCATACTGTTTTTCATAATGGCTGTACTACTATACATTCTCATCAGTGGAAATTGAGAGTTCCTTTTTCTCCACAAATTCTCCAACACTTGTTATTACCTGTCTTGTTGATAATCACCATTCTAACAGGTGTTAGGTAGTATTTCATTGAAGTTTTGATTTGCATTTCCCTAATAGCTACTGAAGACCAGCATCTTTTTATGTATCTGTTGGTCATTTGTATGGTCCCTAGGGAGAAGTGTCTGTTCAGGTCCTCTGCCCATTTTTTTAAAATTTTATTGTTTGTTTGGTGTTGAGTTGTATGAAATTGTTATATATTTTGGATATCAACCCTCTTTTAGAGCTGTTGTTTGTAAATATCATCTGCCATTCATTTGGATGTCTTTTTTGTTTTGTTGGTCATTTATTTTGCTGTTCTAATGCTTTTTAATTTGATACAGTCCCATTCATTTATTTTTTTTCTTTTGCTTACCTTGCCTTTGGGATCAAATTCATAAAATGTTCTTTACAATCAAGATCCATAAGTTTAGTCTCAATGTTTTCTTCTATTTAGTTTATTGTGGCAAATCTTATAGTTATGTCTTTTATTCATTTTTAATTAATTTTTTTACATGGAATAAAGTGTAATCTAGTTTCATTCCTTTGCATGCAGTCTTCTTATTTTCCCAGAGCCATTTATTGAAGAGGTTATCTTTTCTCCATTTTGTGTTTTTGGTTCCTTTGTAAAAACAAACTTTTTCCCATATATATGTGGCTTTATTTCTGGGATCTCAATTCTGTGTAATTGGGTTTTTGTGTAGGTTTATCTGCTAATACCATGCTATTTTGAATATTGTAGCTCTGTACTATAATTTGAAGTCAGGTAGTGTGATGCTTCTGGCTTCATCCTTTTTCTTCATGATTGCTTCAACTATTCAGGGTCTTTTGTGATTCCCTGCAAATTAATGTTGTTTTTCCCTATGTCTTTAAAAAATAAAGTTGGGATTTTGATTTGGATTGCATTAATCTACATATTTCTTTGGGTAATATGGCCATTTTAACTATGTTGATTCTTCCAATGCCTGAACATGGTATATCTTTCTATTTTATTATAAAATTTTAAAAATATGTTTTTATTAATATAAGAGAGTGAAATGGAGAGGGAGAGAGATAGAAACATCAATGATGAGAGAAAATCATCGGTCAGCTGCCTCCCACATGCCCCTTAATGGGGATTGAGTCTGAAACCTGTGCATGTGCCCTGACCTGGAATCCAACAGTGACCTCTTTGTTCATGTATTGACTTTCAACCACTGAGCCACACCATCTGGACTATGTCATATTTAGGTATCTTTTAATTTTTTTTGCAATTATAAAAGGAATTTTTTTCATTTCTTTTCCTTAAATTTCATTGTTAGTATACAGAAAAATGGAATTTTTCGGGTTTTCTATATATAGAATCATGTCATGCAAAAAGTGAAACATTTACTACATCATTTCCAATTTGGATGCAATTTATTACTTTCTCTTGCCTAATTGTTGTGGCTAGGACTTCCAGAACTATGTTGAATAAGAGTGGTGAAAGTGGGCATCTTTGATTTTTTCCTGATTTTATAAGAAAAGCTTTCAAATTTTCACCATTGAGTATTATATTGGCTGAGGTTTTGTCATATATGGCCTTTATTGTGTGGAGATACTTTCCTTCTATAGCCACTTTATAGAGTGTTGTAATCATAAACAGATGTTGTATCTTATCAAGTGCTTTTTTGCCTTTATTGATAAGATCATATGATTTATCCTTTATTTTGTTAAGGTGATATATTACATTAATAAATTTGTATGTGTTGAACCATCCTTGTGCCCCTGGAATGAGCCCCATTTGTTTGTGATGTATTCTTTTATGATGTATTGTTATATTAGGTTTGCTAATATTTGGTTCAGGATTTTTGCATTTGTATTTATCAGAGATGTTGATCTGTAGTTGAATTTTTTGTATTACCAATTGGCTTATTTTGTTATCAGGGTATGTTGGCCTCATAAAATGTATTAGGAAGTTGGCTTCATAAAATGTGTTAGGAAGTATTATCTCTTCTTCAAAATTTTGGAAAAGTTTGAGAATGATAAGTATTAACTCTGTTTTGAATGTTAGGAAGAATTCACTAGTAATGCCATCTGGTCCTAGACTTTTATTTTGGGGAGGTTTATGATGGTTGTTTCAATTCCCTTATTGTTGATCGGTCTATTTCGATTTTCTACTTCTTCATGATTCAGGTTAGGAATGTTATACATTCCTAGGAACTTATCCATTTCTTTTAGGTTATTTAATTTGGTAGCATATTCTTTCATAATATTCTAACTTTCATAAGTAAGATCTTTTGTATATCTGTGATATATGTGGTGACTTCTCCTTTTTAACTTCTGATTTTGTTTATGAGTCTTTTTTTTTTTTACCTTAGTGAGACTAGTGAGGCACTTGTCCAGTTTATTAATCTTCTCAAAGAAGCAGCTCTTTTTTGTATTAATTTTTTTGTATATTTTTTTGCTCTCTAATTCAATTATGCTTTAATTTCTTTTTTGTTGACTTTGGGTTGCTTTTGTTCTAGTTCTAATTTATAAGATGTTATATTTGGTTGTTTACTCTTGTTTCTTGAGGTAGGACTATAATGCTAAAAACTTCCCTCTTATAACTGCTTTTGCTGCATCCCAGAAGTTTAGATATGCCATATTGTTATTCTCATTTGTCTCTATATATGTTTTGATCTCACTCTTTATCCTTCTACCCAGTCATTTTTCAGTAGTATGTTGTTTAATCTCCACATATTTTTGGGTTTCTTTACTTCCTTTTTACAGTTGTGTGTGTGTGTTTTTTTTTAATTTCAATGTGGTCACCACAGAAAGTTATAATTGTGTGTAGAATAAGCTGTTCCAAGGAAGAGACCAGAAACACATTTTTAATAGACCATTTATTTCCATGTGCATAGAAAATCTTTCATGGGCTCAAATGACCTTTTTGAAAAGATGGTAAAAAAAAATTTCTGTTCATTAGGGAAATATTTGAAAATAGGTAAGAAAATAAAGGAAAATATTTAAAAAATATTGTGGTAAGAAAATATGCTTGGTATGAGTTAAATTCTCTTGAGTTTATTGAGCTTAGTTTTGTGATTTAATATGTTGTCTATCCTTGAGAGTTTTCCATGTTCACTGAGAAAGAAAGAATAATCTGATGTTCTGAAATGAAAGGCTCTGTAAATGTCAATTATGTCAATTTGGTCTAATGTGTCATTTAAGTCCAATATGTCTTTGTTTTTTAATTTAGTTTATATTAAAATTTTTTAATGTTGACATTGTTGCAGGCTTAACACTTATCCAAACCACTTTGCCCTACTCCACCCACCTGTGCTTCCCCCTCCTTTGGCTTTCACCACACTATTGTTCATGAAGTATGTCTATATGTTCTTTAGCTAATCCCATCACCTTTTTTATCCAGTAACCTAAGCACTCACCCTTCTAGCCACAGCCTGTCAGTTTCATTTGTCCATGCTTCTGGTTCTATTTTCTTCTTTAGTTTATTTTGTTCACTGGAGTCCACATATTAGTGAGATTATATGGTATTTTTCTTTCTCTGACTGGTTTATTTCATTTAACATGTTACCCTCCAGGTCCATCCATGCCATCTCAATGGGGAAGAGATCCTTCCTTTTTATAGCTGCATAGTATTCCATGATGTAAATTTACAAGAGATTTTTTATTCAATCATCTGCTGATGGGCACTTGGCTACTTTCAGATATAAGGTATTGTAAATAATTCTATGAACATAGGGGTGTATATATTCTTTCTGATTGGTGTTTCAGTATTCTTAGGATATATTCCAAGAAGTGGGATTGCTGGGTCAAGAGGTAGTTCCATTTTTAATAGTTTAAGGAAACACCATATTGTTTTCCACAGTGGCTGCATCAGTCTGCATTTTCACCAGGAGAATACTAGGGTTTCCTTTTCTCCACATCCTCGCCAGAACTTACTATTTGTTGATTTTTGATGGTAGCCATTCTGATGGTTTGAAGTGATACCTCATTGTCATTTTTATTTGCAACTCTCTGATAATTAGTGAACTTGAACATTTTTTTTGTATGTATATTGGCCATCTGTATGTCTTCTTTGGAGAAGTGTGCATTCAGGCCATTCAGGTTCTTTAACTATTTTTTATTGCATTTTTGTCTTCCTGGTATTGAGTTGTGTAACTTCTTTATACATTTTTGAAATTAACCAATATCAGATAAATCATTTGTGAATATGTTCTCCCATACAATTAATATTTGACAAACAAGGCAAGAGCATGCAATGGATTCAAGGCAGTCTCTTCAATAAATGGTGTTGGGAAAATTCGATAGGTACATGCAAAAAAATGAAAGTAGACAATCAATTTACACCAAACACAAGAATGAACTCAAAATGGATAAAAGACTTAAATGTAAGTCGCAAAACCATACAAATCTTAGAAGAAACCATAGGCAGTAAAATATCAGATATCTCATGCAGCAATATTTTTGCTGATTTGTCCCAGAGGGCAAGGGAAACACAGGAAAATATGAACAAATGGGACTACATCAAGCAAAAATATTTTTTCACTACAAAAAAAGGCTGATATTTATTTATTGATTTTTCTCTTTGAATGATCTATGTAGAGCTGTCAATGGTGTATTAAGGTTCTCAACTATGATTGTGCTTTTTTATGTTTCTCCCTTTAGCTCTGTGAGGATTTGCTTTATATGTCTTGGTTTTCCCTGGTTGGTGGTAGGTAGGTAGGTAGATAGATAGATCTATATCTCCTTTATTTCGTGTTCCCTTTATCATTATAGAATGTCTATATTTGTCTCTTGTTACCTTTGTTATCTTGAAATTTATTCTTGAAATCTATTTTATGAAATAAATTTATGGCTACACCAACTTTTCTGTGGATGCTATTTTCTGGAAGAATCATTTCCATCCTTTTACTTTGAGTCTAACTTTGTCTTTTCAGATTAGATGTGTCTCCTGAACAAAAGCACCTGGTTGGGTTTTGTTTCTTACTCCAAGCTACTAATGTGTCTCTTTATTTGTTAATTCAGTCAATTTGCATTTGGGGTAGTTATTGCTGTATGAGGATTAACAATAGTAATTTCAATTTTTGTTTTCTGGTAACACTGTATCTCCATGAGTTATTTTCCTTTGTGTTTCTGACTGTTGTTTTTGATTGGTGGTATTCCATACCTCTTTCCACTGTTTCCTTTTTTAGTTATGATTCTCAGGTTTGGATTTGTGTGTGTGTTTACCATTATGTTAGTAAAGATAAAATTTAATATATACAGTAGTCCTTCTTCTGTTGATTGTGTCTGGTCCATATCCTCCTTTGAAAACTGACATTTACCACCTACCTTTTTATATGTTTGTTGGCACAAATTATTTCTGTTTAGGCTGTAAGTTAGTTGGTGATCTTATTCATAGTTTTGTGACCTTTTGTTCTTTGTTTCAGGTAGGATACACCTTGAGTAATTCCTACAATAGAGGTCTTCTTGCATTATTTTTTTCAGGTTCTGTATGTCTGGAAAGTATTTCTTCTTCATATATAAAGGATATGTTTTCTGTATATCTTATTCTTGGCTTTTAATTTATCTCTCTCAGTAGATTGAATATTTGGTTCCACTCTCTTCTAGCTTGTAGAGTTTCTGCTAATAAGTCTGATGATAATCTAACGAGCTCTTTTATAAGGTATTTTCTTATTTTTCCTGTCTGCCTTGAGAGTTCATTTTTTGTCATTATTTTTTTTCTTTATTGATTAAGGTATTACATATGTGTCCTTATCCACCATTGCCCCTCCACCCTCCACTCATGCCCTCACCCCCCTGGTGTCTCTATCCATTGGTTAGGCTTATATGCGTGTATACAAGTCCTTTGGTTGATCTCTTCCCCCTACGCCTACCCTCTCCTACCTTCCCTCTGAGATTTTATGGTCTGATTGATGCTTCTCTGTCTCTGGATCTGTTTTTTGTCATTAATTTTGTGATAGTTTCAACACAAGGTGCCTTGGAGAACACCTTTTTGGATTGAAGTAATTAGGTGCTCAATCTGCTTCTTAGATTCAAGGATCTAGCTCTTTCCATTAGTTTGTGAAGTTCTTATCAACTATCATTTTCTTCTTCCTCTGTTCTTTTTCAGTTATTCATATTATTCTTATATTGCTCTTTCTGATGAAGTCAGATATATCTTGTAGAGACTTTTTTCAATTTTATGCTCATTTCTATCCTTTTCCCTCTGTATCATTTCTAGACTTGTGTCTTTGATATCACCAATGTTTTCCCCTCCGTCTGTTCTGCTCTATTTCCTGTGCTTGCTAGTTAATTATTGGTCTCTTTTATTAAGTTCTTCATCTTTGGAATTTCTGTTTAATTTTTTTACCCTTTTTTCTTTTTTTAATTTTGGGAAAAGGAAGAGTATTTTAAGAGAGGAAGGTAGAGAAGGGGAGAGAGAAAAACATTGATGTGAAAGAGAAATATTGATAAGCTCCTACTTCCCACATGTGCTCCAACTTGGGATCAGACCCAGAACCTGGATATGTGGCCTGACTAAGAATTGAACCCACCACCCTTTAGTGTATGAGACAACACTCCAGCCAAGTGAGCCACACAAGCCAGGGATGTTGGTTCTTTTTAAACTTCCAATTTCTTTGGTAAAGTACTTGTTTTGTTCATATATTTGTTTTCTGAGCTCATTAAACTGTCTTTCTGTATTATCGTGAATGCCATTGAGTTTTTCCAGAGCTGCAAGGTTTAATTCTCTCTCATTTAAATCACATTTTTTCATGTCTTTAAGTTTGTTTTCTGAAGACTTCTCATATTTATTTTCTTTTTGATCTGCCTCGCTACTTTGGTTATTCATGGTGTTTGATGGAATTCTCTGTGTAGGCATCTATTTATGAGTAGCGCTTCTGTAGTAGAATACCAAGAAATGTTTCTTTATTTTCCAGTAGGTGGTGCTGAATCACAAGGTTTTTTTTTAAGCTCAATTGCAATTCTCTGGATTTTGAGATCTTCATGGGTGATGGAAAATGGGAAGTTTGGTGCCACCTATAATCCAGTCACCCCAGTCTGAGGTTACCCATTTGAAGGGGAATGCGGTGGTCTATGTGGCTCCACATTTGTGAAATCCAAGTGATTTTTTCTTCAGTCACATGTTGTTGTCAGTTTAGTAAAGATGTGTGGGGGTGGGTTTGACTGGGGGAACCCAGCAACCTCCTAAGTTGCTTTTCCCACCTGGTAATGGTGACCTCAGATCTCTGAGAGGTGATCCCTGTGTCCCAACCATGGGACCAGTCAGAGAGCTTGGGGAAAAAATGCCACTGTTGTATCAGTCCTCAGGTTTTCAGATAAAAGGTGCTCCACAACCTGACACTACAGTTGAACAGAAGTGAGCTCTGGGAGTTTAAGAAGCAGACAGAATATGTGGCTTTGTTTTTCTGTATGGAATGCCAACCACCAGACAATCTGTCTGCATCCCTGCTCTGGTCACTAGGCTCAGCTGCAGCTCATACTGCCCATTCCTGTTTGGATGCTCACTGAATCTCTTTGCTCCTCCTGGGTGAATGGAGTGGCAGCCACAACCTGATTTCTCCCCTTTCCAGGCTGAGCCCGGCCTTGAGCTTCCAGCTGTAGGGCTGGGTATGTGGATCATTTCAGCATTTTTCCCTTCTCACCTCTCCAGTTTCCTCCCACTTTTCCACTGATAGATATTTCAATGTGAGGGTCTCTAGGTGTGTTTGTTCATTGATCAGGGAATCCTTGTGTTGTTGTTATTATTATTATTATTATTATTATTATTATTATTACTGTTCAAATCCTTGAAACTTCAAGGAGAGAGACCAAGGGTATTTATCATGCTGCTGTTCCTCTGACATCACTGATAACTAATCATTTGAAGTGAGCAATTTAAACTATCGCTTACCTTTTTATATTCCAGCATTATATGGATTCTGCAGCAGTCGGTAATAACAGCAAATTATTTTCAGATCCACAAATGAGTCACCACCTCAATATTTTCTCCTTAGTATTCTTTTCTAGATATTCATTCTCTTCATTGCCACCTCAAAATATTGGTGTGTTGGTTGGGATGCATCCAGTCCTCTAGATCTGCACTCTCTCTGGAGGCAATCACATCTAGTTTTGTTTTATTTAATTTCTTCTATCAATATTTTGTATTTTTCCATGTGGGGATCTTTCACTTCCTTGGTTAAACTCATACATGTGCATTTTGTTCTTTTTCATGGTGTTGTAAATGGGATATTTTCTTCATTTATTTCTTGGAGTGTTTGTTTTTACTGTGTAGAAATACAACTGATTTTCATATGTTAATTTTGTATTCTGTAAATTTAGCGAATTCATTTATTAGTTCCCACATTTTTAAATTTATATTTATTGTTGAATTATTACAGATGTCACTCTCTTTTCCCCACTTTGACCCTTTAAATCACACTCATGCCCCCTCCCCAGGCCTTTACAGCATTATTTTCTGTGTCCATGGGTTATGCATATATGCATATAAGTTCTTTGGTTAATCTCTTCCTGCCTCCCCTTTCTCTATAAACTCTGTCAGTCTGTTGAATGCTTCAAAGTCTCTAGTTCTATTTTGTTCATCAATTTATTTTGTTCATTAGATTCCACATGTAAGTGAGATAATGTGATACTTGTTTTCTCTGTCTGGCTTTTTTCACTTAGAATAATATTCTCCAGGTCCCTTCATGCTGTCTCAAAATGTAAGAGATCCTTCTTCTTTACAGCTGCATAGCATTCCATTGTGTAGTAGTAAATGTACCATAGATTTTATATCCACTCATCTACTGATGGGCACTTGGGCTGGTTCCAGGTCTTAGATATTATAAATTGTGCTGCTATGAACGTAGGGGTGCATATATTCTTGTTGATTGGTGTTTCAGGATTCTTAGGATATAGATTCATAGAAGTGATCTCACTAAGTCAAATAGCGCTCCATTTTTAATTTTTTGAAGAAACTCCACACTATTTTCTATAGTAGTTCTACCAGTCTGTATTCCCAGCAATAGTACTAGGCTTCCTTTTTATCCACATCCTTGTTTGCACTTGTTTGCTGATTTATTGATGGTAGCCTATCTGGCAGATGTGAGGTGATACCTCATTTTCTTTTTAATTTTCATCTCTCTGATGATTAGTGATGTTGAGCATTTTTTCATATGTCCTTTGGCCATTTGTATATCCTCCTTGGAGAAGTATCTATTTAGGTCTTCTGTCCATTTTTTAATTGGGTTGATTGTCTTCCTTTTGTTGACTTTTATTAATACTTTATATATTTTGAAAACTTACTGTTTATCAGATGGATCATTGGCAATATGTTCTCCCATACTATGGATTCCCTTTTTATGGTTTCACAACTTACGTTGAAGTATTTTATCAATTTTTAGTTTGTTGTTGTGTATGGTGTAAGTCGGCAATATGTTCTAACATTTTTTGTAGAGCCTTTAGAATTTTTTATATACAGGATTATATTGTAGTGATGTAGGAGGGATGGTGGCATAGAGGTGAATCTTTTTCTCTCCCTCTGACATTTCAGCAAGTTAACCATGTACAATTCAACAAAGGTAGTCCTGCTCAACACAGAAGCATGCCTGAGAGACCTATGCACAGAAACATCTTAAGGTAGGCAATGGGGAATAAATGGGGAGGCAAGAAGGAAAAAAAGTGCAGATGGCTTGCACACACAGCCTCACAGCTGGGAGCTCATAACTTGGACAAGAGAAAGGAGAAATCCTGCAAAAGCAAGCACTTACTTCTGCCAGGAGAAACAGAGAGTTGGGGAAAGCCCTGCAGAGCGAGTGGCAAGCAGGGAGAGAGTAAACAGTGTCTGAGTCAGAAGGCTCCTGACAAAGCACAGGATTCTTTCTTGTGGCTCCCCAATGTCAGGCGGGGTGGTGGTATTTCAGAAAAAGGAACAGGACTACAGAGCTCTGCTTGGACTCCCAAAATTTGCCTCCTGTTGCCCTTGGAGTGGGTTCCAAGGAACATATTACCTATAAATCAAGAGCTGATGCAGCAGAGTCACAGTTTCCCTCTGTGGCTTATCCCCAGGAGGAGTACTTGGGGTGGGACCTCACAGAAGTCAGGAGTTGCTATTAGGGTGAGGGCAAAACAGACTCCACACCCAAGCAGTGTGGCTGTACTGCCTATGGAAACTGAGAAGGTTCATGACTAGTGAGTGGATCACAGAGGTAAATATCTAGTGATTTAGTGCCATCTATTGGGAGATAGTAGAAAGACCTCTTCAGTGATAAATGTGAAAGCAAAAGAGGACAACAAATACCATAAAGAACCAAAGCAACAACAATGACCAGAAATGCAATGAAACAATCCCCAGAAAGTAGGCAGGAACACATGTAAATATGTGATATAAATGAGACATTTCAAGATGGCATTTCTGAAAATACTCAATGGATATGAGAAAATACTGACGGACAATTAAGTGCACTCAGAAAACAAATCAATGAACAAAATGAGTACTTTAGCAGGTAGATTAAAACTTTAAAAAAGAACCAATAAAAAAATCCTGGAAATGAAGTAAGCAATTAAGGAGATTAAGAGTGAACTACTGAGCATAGAAAACAGAACCAATGAGATAGAGGAAAGAACTAGTGATACAGAAGATAGTAAACAAGAAATAAAATGAAGGGAAGAAGAAAGACCCTAGAATAAAAAAATGGAAGAGCTCAATGATAACTATCTGACTTCATAAGGAAAAGCAATATTGTAATTATAGGCATTGCAGAGGTGAAAGAGAGGGAGCATGGAATAGAGAGTCTATTAAGACAAATAGAAAACTCCCCAAATCTATGGAAAGAGCTAGATTCTTGAATCCAAGAAGCAAACAGACCACCTAGTTACCTAAATCCCAAGAGGTCCTCTCCATTGCACTTGGTATTGAAGCTGTCAAAAATTAGCGACAAAGAAAAAATTCTCAAAGCAGCAGGTAAAAGAAGGAAATAACCTGCAAAGAAAAAAACAGAATTTCCTCCGACTTCTCAGCAGAAACTCTATAAGCCAGAAGAAAGTGGAACCAAATATTTTTAAAAGTCTGAAAAGAGAAATTATCAGCCACAAATAATATATCAAGAAAAATTATTCTTTAAATACAAAAGAGAAGTAAACATGAAGCTGAGGGATTTTATCACCCCGAACCCTTGATTGCAGGAAATACTCAAGAGAGTTATTCTACAAGAAACAAAGAACATAAGGTCACAACACTATGAGTAAGCTAACCAAAACACTTACAGCACAGACAGGGATAATTTGTGACAACAAAAATATAAAAGGGGAGGGGAAAATGTCTCAGCAGACAAAGCTAGATGAAGATCAGATACACTCAAAAGGAAAAAAAAAAACTATGGTATATATGGGACTTCATTTTTCACAAACATAATGGAAATCACATACAAAAATCCACAAACCACAGCATATCACTTAAAAAAAAAGAGGAAGCAAAGAAAATATGTATGGAATACCACCAAACAAAAACATAATGGAAAAGAACCAATGGAGTCACAGAGCTACCAGAAAAGAAAAGATTAAATGGCTATAGGAAATCCACATACATCAATAATTACCCTAAATATAAATGTCTGAATTCACCAATAAAGAGGCACAGAATAGTAGACCAGATCAAAAACAAAACCCAACCATTTGCTGCCTACCAGAGACACATCTAAGGTGCAAAGATACAGTTAGATTCAAAGTAAAAGGGTGGAAAATGATTTTCCAGGCAAGTAACATCCACAGAAAAGCAGGTGCAGCCATACTTATATCTGACAAAATAGATTTAAAGCTAACAAGAGACAAAGATGAACACTTAAAATGACAAAGGGGAAACTACCACAAGAAAACATAACATTTCTTAATATATATGTGCCCAACAAGGTAGCACCAACATATATATATAAAAAAAAAACTACTCACAAAACTAAAGGAAGAAACAGATCAAAACCCAATCATAGTAGGGGACCTTAATACTCCATTGACAGCTCTAGACAGATCAACCAAACAGGAAATCGATAAAGAAATATCGGCCTTAAATTAAACACTAAAACAAATGGGCATAATTGACATTTACAGACCTTCCATCCAAGAACACAGAGTATACATTCTCCTCCAGGGCACATGGAACATTCTCAAGGATATACCACATCAGCTAATTCAAGAAGATTGAAAGTATACCAAGAATGTTCTCTGACTATGATTCCTTGAAGTTAGAAATCAATGGTTAGAAGGAAGTAAAGAACTCCGCAAATACATTGAGATTAAACAACATACTACTAAAAATGACTTATTCAAAGAAGAAATAAAAGATGAGATGAAAAGATATATAGAGAGAAATGAGAATAATAACACAACATAGCAAAACCTCTGGGATGCAGCAAAAGCAGTAATAAAAGGGAAGTTTATATAATTGCAGAACAATCTCAAGAAACAAGAGAAATCCCAAGTAAACAACTTAACATCACACCTTAAAATACTAGAAAAAGAAGAACAAACACAGCCCAAAATCAGCAGAAGAAAGAAAATAATAAAAATTAGAACAGAATTAAATAAAATAGAGAACAAAAAGACTATTCAAAAAGGGAATAAAACCAAGAGCTGGTCCTTTGAAAAGATTAGTATATTGACACACCCCTGACACACTAATCTTTGAAAAGATTAGTATATCGACTCACTAAGGGAAAAAGGGAAAAGACCCATATAAACAAAATCAGAAAAGAGAGAGAAGTCACCATAGACATCACAGATATACAAAGGATCATACTAGATTATGAAAGCCTATATGCCAGCAAATTCAATAACCTGGAAGAAATGGTAAATTCCTAGAAATGTATAACCTTCCTAAACTAAATCATGAAGACTTGGAAAGTCTAAGTTGCCTGATCAGCAGTGAAGAAATTGAAACAACCATCAAAAACCTTCCAAAACACTAAAGTCCAGGACCAGATATTTTTACCAGTGAATTCTATCAAATGTTCAAAGATTTAAAAATTATCCTTCTCAAACTCTTCCAAAAAATTTGAAGATGAGGCAATACTTCCTAACACATTCTATGAGGCCAATATAACCTCAATACCAAAACCTAGCAAATATAACACACACCAAAAGAAAACTAAAGATCAATACCTCTGATGCATATAGATGAAAAAATCCTAAACAAAATACTAGCAACTCAGGTACAACAGTACATCCAAAAATGATAGTGGGTTTCATTCCAGAGGCACAAGAATGGTTCAACATATGCAAATCAGTCAATGTAATACACTATATTAACAAAGGAAAGGATAAAAATCATGCCATCTTATCAATAGATTCAGGACAAGTATTAGAAAAGATACATCCATTTATGATTAAAACAGTCAATAAAATAGGAATAGAAGGAAGGTACCTCAACATAATAAAGGTCACATATGATAAACCCTCAGCTAATGTACTCAATGATGAAAAACTGAAAGCTTTTCCTTTAAGGTCGGGAACAAGACAAGGATGTCTGTCCACTCTCACGAATCTTATTCAACATGGTGTTGGAAGTCCTAGCCAGAGCAATAAGGCAAAATAAATAAATAAATGGCATCCAAATAAGGAAGGAAGAAGGCAAACTGTCCCTTTTTGTGAGTGGCATGATTCTGTATATAGAAAACCCTAAAGACTCCACCCAAAAACTATTAGAAACCATAAACAAGTAAAGTCAAGTTGTAGGATATAAAAATCAATGTGCAAAAATCCATTGCCTTCCTGTATACTAACAACAAAATGTGAGACAAAGAAGTGAACAAAACAATGCCCTTTGCAATTGCAACCAAAAGAATAAAATACCTAGGAACAAACTTAACAAAGAACATGAAAGACCTATATACTGAAAATTACAAAGCATTATTAAAAGAGATTGAAAAATATACAGCAAAATGGAAAAATATCCCGTGTTCATGGATTGGAAGAGTCAACATAGTTAAAATGTCCATATTACCCAAAGCAATATACAGATTAAATGAAATCCTCATCAAAATCCCAATGTCATTTTTTCAAAGAAATAGAAAAAGAAATTATCAGATATATATGGAACCACAAAAGATCCCTAATAGCCAAAGCAATCCTGAAAAAAAGTATGAAGCTGGAGGTGTCATGCTACCAGGCTTCAAATTATACTACAGAGCTATGATAATCAAAACAGCATGGCATTGACAGGGAAACAGACCCACAGATCAATGGAACAGAATAGAGTGCCCAGCTATAAAACCACATAAACTTTGACAAAGAAGCCAGAAACACACAATCGAGTAAAGAAAGCCTCTTCAATTAATGGTGCTGGGAAAATTGGAAAGTCACATGCAAACGAATGAAACTGAACTACAGTCTGTCCACTTATACAAAAATTAATTCAAAATGGTTCAAAGACCTAAATATAAGACCCAAAACAATTAGTTACATAGAAAAAATATAGATAGCAAACTTATGGACCTATGTCATAGAAAACATTTTATGACCTTGACCCCAAAGACAAAGGAAGTATAGGGGAAAATTAAATGAATGAGACTATGTCAAACTAAAAATCCTCTGCACAGCAAAACATAGTGACAACAAAACAAAGAGGCAGCCAACCAGATGGGAGACAATATTTGCAAACAGTATCTTCGACAAACGTTTAATTTCCAAAATATATAAAAACCTCATAAAACTCAATATGAAACAAACCACATCTTCCGGGAAGACATATGAATAGCCAATCAATATATAAAAATATATTCAACCTCACTTGCAATTAGGGAAATGCAAATCAAAACTACGATGAGATATTACCTCATACTTGTTAGAGTGGTCATTATCAACAAAACAAGCAATAACAAGTGTGGGAGAGGTGGTGGGAAAAAAGGGAACCTTCATTCACTGCTGTTGGATATGTACACTGGTACAACCGCTATAGAAAACAGTCTGGCAATTACTCAAAAAATTAAGAATACAGCTATCATACAACCCAGCAATCCTTATCCTGGGTATATACCCCAAAAACTCAAAATCATGTATTTGCAAAGATATATGCACCCCTACATTCATTTTAGAATTATTCACAGTGGTCAAGACATGGAAACAGCCAAGGTGTCTCACGATACAAGACTAGATAAAGAAGAAGTGGCCCATATACACAATGGTATACTACTCAGTCATAAAAAAAGGATGAAATAGTGTTGTTTGAAACAACATGAATTTGACCTGGAGAACATTATGCTATGTGAAATAAGTCAGAAAAAGCTAAGACCCATATGATTTCACTCATATGTGGGATAAAAAACTGAAATACATTAACACAAACAGCAGTGTGGTTGTTGCCAGAAGGAAGAAGGTGGAGGTAAAAGGGGGTCCTAACCTAATATGAGGTGACAGGAGAAGATTTGACTTTGAGTGTTGGAAACATGATGTAATATAATCTTATAGCATAGAAACCTATACCTGAAGTGATTCCTCCTTTTATTTCCTATTGAGGCTGTTTCTTTGTCTCCCCATTCTCGCTCTTCTCAGGGTGTCTTATTATGTGTCTCACTCTCTACCACATTGACTTAAAGGCACAAAGTACAACTCAAAAAGACACAACGCAGAGGACACAAAACACGAATGTATTCACAATACCAATAACCACAAATAAAGGTGATCACCAGAGAAAAGAGAGTTAGGGGTGAGAGAAGAGCTTAAAAATGATATTGAGGGGGGAAAAAAGCTAAGAGAGAAAGAAAAAGAAGAAAAAAGAAGGGTAAAATATATGTATATGGGGAGGAAACTCAAAAAAAACTAACAACTAATCCAAAAAAAGCAAACAACACACAGAAAAGGAGGGAAGCTTAATCTGAAGAGTCAGAGCTTATTTCCAGAAGGCAAGATCAAGGAATTAAATGAATGGGGAAATGGCCACAATTCAGTATAGAGGAGTTATAAAAAGAATGAATGTATAAAAATAAAAGTAAAAAATAAGATACTAAGAAAAATAAGAAAATACTAAGTGAAAAGAAATAACTTAAAAATGTGTATATTGAAATATATATATGAAAAGTTATATAAATAAAATTTTCCTTTTTTAAATCTATCTATAATCTATCTATCTATGTATTCATCTATTTTTGGAAAAGGATAATAGAGAGCAGATAGACCTGAGTTGGCAATTGAAACTAATTAAGCTATTAGTAGAAAAAGAGAACAAGCAAGGAGAGGAAAAACAAAAGGATAAAATAAAGAAAACAAAAACAACACCAAAAAAAGCAGTCTAACAAACAAACAACAAGAAAGAAGGAAGGAAGGAAGGAAGGAAGGAAGGAAGGAAGGAAGGAAGGAAGGAAAGAAAGAAAGAAAGAAAGAAAGAAAGAAAGAAAGAAAGAAAGAAAGAGAGAAAGAAAGAGAGAAAGAAAGAAGAAAGAAAGAAAGAAAGAAAGAAAGAAAGAAAGAAAGAAAGAAGAAAGAAAGAAAGAAAGAAAGAAAGAAAGAAAGAAAGAAAGAAAGAAAGAAAGAAAGAAAGAAAGAAAGAAAGAAAGAAAGAAAGAAAGAAAGAAAGAAAGAAAGAAAGAAAGGAAGGAAGGAAGGAAGGAAGAAAGAAAGAAAGAAAGAAAGAAAGAAAGAAAGAAAGAAAGAAAGAAAGGAAGGAAGGAAGAAAGAAAAAAGAAGTTGGTTAGTGAAGAAAGAGAAAAGAGAAGTTTGCATGGACTTGGAGCAGGGGAGAGGAAATTAGATATATGAGTAGGCAAATAAAGACTACTTTAATAATGCATCAATAAAGGAGATAAAGAAGAGCAATTAGGGAGTTAAAAAAAGGATAGAGAAAAACTAAAGAGGAACAGGAGAAGAGAAACAGGATGAAAACAGGAAAAGTGAGAAAGAAAGTGTTGGCCTAAAGGGAAAAGTGAGATAGAGTAAAATAATGATTAATAAATAAAAATTGAATATAGAACACTAATCCCCCAAAAATAATTTAAAAAGATAAAAAAATAATATGATAAATACAAATATAATAATAAAATAAAGTGAAAAAATTTAGTTTCTTAAGTAAAAGATAAAAAATAAAAAGTGAAGTACTGAAGTTTGTTTGCCTCAGCAGAACTTCAATGTCCCATGGGGGCTAGTTTAAGACCCCTCTCTACTGTTCTGCCTGCCACGTCTCAGTTTCCGGTCAGGTAGTCAGCAGTGTTGAAGTTCCCAGCAAACCACACTCCTCTGTATCATAAGCCACAACCTTGGTTTCAAGCAAGTGGGATTAATCTGCCCTCTGTTTTTCTGCCTGCTTTCAGTAGTATTTACACAAGCATCTATTTCTGACACGACCCCTAGGTGGCAGTGTTTGTGTATTCGTTTCCGGGACCAAATTGCCCCTCAACCCAGGCCCCCGGGGCTCCTTTCGGGTATTTAGAATCTTCCTTTGCCTGCCACACTGAAGACTGGGTGCTGCTAAGAAGATCCTGCTCTTCAGGAGAAAAATGTCTGTTCAGGGTTGGAGGGATGGACTGCCCCAGAGCTGGTTTCCTGCTGTCTCTCATACTACTCCCCAGTTTCCGCAAAAACCACCTTCCTCTGCAGTCTCAGTGAGTGTTTTTAATCGAAAGATCCCATGCACCAGGTTAAGCAAGTAAAAGCAAGGAAGTTATAAAGTCAGAGCAACCGCACAGCCTCACATATTTCTCTCTCCCCTGCCCCTCGTTCTGCGAGGCCAGGATAGAACTTCAGGCTGCCTTTCTGGGCGCAGTCGTCCACGACTGTGGGCTTAGATGTAGAGTCTCCCACTGCCAGCAGCCCTGTGAACCCCCTTCTACATTCGAGGGATACACTGACCCCAAGGGACATGGATTTTGTGCAGCGCAGTCTTCCTCTGAGACTCTAATGACTAGAGTTGCCATCTGCATGCATTTCACCCTCCAGCACAGATCCCCAATCCCACCTCTCTCCAGGTAATCTCTGACCTTTCTGTCCATGGATTGCCTCACCAGCTGTTTATTTTGTCAATTCCAGGTGGATATTATTCAATTCACCTGTTTCTTCTATCTGCTCTGTGAGAAGATGCAGGACCCGAGTATTCGGCCACCACCTTGTCTTCCCATGGACAAACTTTTTAGGCTGGGGAGGCTAGAGTCGTGGTTTTCGTGGGTTTAAATCTGAGGCAGCTGGTCTCTGTCAATATTCTTCTTTTTATAGCATATTTAAGGGTTCCATACACTCCTAACTCATAAATAACAGGACATTTTTTAATTTACCAGCAAGTTCATTTATATGGAGGACTGTCAGTTTGTTTTGATTCCTGGCTTATATTCTACATTTATTTAAAAATGTTATGTCACATGTTTGAAATCTAATTTGATAATTTTTGTCTTAATGTTTTTTTTTTCTAAGTCCCCTTGCACATCTATAAGCAATAGACAAAAAATATATAATTGAAAGAGAGAGAGAGAGAGAGAGAGAGAGAGAGAGAGAGAGAGAGAGAGAGATTCCTTTTACTATGCTTATTGGTTCTAATACAGATAACATAGCTATTAGAAATTTACTTAAGGCTATTGGCTTTTTAATGAGATAAAATTCACATATGTCATATACTTTAACTCAAGGTGTACAATTAAATGACAATACATTCACCATGGAGTGCAATCACCAGCTATATTAAGTATTAAAACATTTTATAACTCCTTAAACAAGTTCTGTAACAATTATTTCCCCAGGCCCTAGTTACCACTATTTTGCTTTCTAACTATATAGATTTACAATTTTGCATGCTTTGTATAAATGGAATTAAAACATATATAGGCTTTGCATCTGGAGTTTTACAGTTTAGCATATTTTTAAATTTCATTAATGTTGTAACGTGTTAGTAATACATACACATTTATGATTAATATTCCATTGTATGAGTGTATCACATTTTGTATATCTATTACCCAGTTGATAGACATTGGAGTGGTTTCATATTTTCAGATATTGTGAATAGTGCTTCTTTGAATATCTCTGTAAAAATTTCCATTTGAATATATGTTTTCCATTGTTTTTGGTAGAAACATAGATTTTAAATTTGACAGACTATTTTATACAGCATCTAAGAGACCTTAACTATTGCTCTTAATCCTCACCAACTCATGTTATTTTCCTTTTAAAACATTTGGACATCCTATTGGGTTTAAAGTGGTATGCCATTGTGGTTTTTATTGATAATTCCCTAATGATTAATTAATATTATTAATTAATTTCTGTGCTGATTGGCTATTTGTAAATTGTCTATGAACAAATGTCTATTCTATTTCTTTGTCTTTTTTTAAGTTTGGAATTTTTTCCTTTTATTGTTGACTTGTAAAAGTTTGTTATACAGTCTGGATACTAGAAAATTATCAGTTATATAATTTTATAATATTTTCTCCCATTGCATTTCATATATTATTTCACTTTCTTAATTGTGTCCTATGATACATTTTTTAAATCAAATTTTTTTGACAGAGTGAGCTGGTACAACTTTACTTTTATTTTTATATGGATAGTGGACACAAAATACAATATATGGATAACAATTTCTCATTTGTTGCTTGTGTTTTTTGGTCATATATAATAATGCATTTAAAAATACAGGGCTATGAAGATTTACCATAGATCTGATTCTGATAGTTCTATAACTTTAACTCTTACATTTAATACTTTGAACATGTTTTATTAATATTTACATGTGGCATGAGGTAAGGTTTCTACTTCATTCTTTTGCATTCAGTTCGTTGCCTTCTTTTTTTCACAATTTCCTTTTCTGTGCAGAAGCTTTTTAGTTTAATATAGTTATATTTATTTTTGCTTTTGCTTCCATTATATTTAAGGTCAAATTCATAAATTCCTCTCTAATACCAAGGTCCCTGAACAGACACTTCACCAAAGAAGACATGCGGATGACCAACAGATAAATGAAAAGATATTCAGCTTCACTAGCTATTAGAGAAATGCAAATCAAAACTGCAATGAGGTACCACCTCACACCTGTTAGAATGATGATTATCAACAAGACAGGTAATGAAAAGTGCTGGAGAGGTTGTGGAGAAAAGGAAACCCTCATTCATAGCTGCTCAGTATGTAGACTGGTATAGGCACTATAGAAAACAGTCTCACAGTTCCTCACAAAATTAAGATTAGAGTTACCATATGACCCAGCAATCCCTCTCCTAGGTATATACTCAAAAAACTTGAAAACGTGTATATGCAAAGATTTATGCAACTCTGTGTTCATTGCAGCATTATTCATGGTGACAAATACGGAGACAACTTTAATGCCCTTCAATAGAGGATTGGATAAAGAAGATGTGGTACATATATACAATGGAATACTACTCAGCCATAAGAAAAGATGAAATAGTGTCATTTGTGACACTTAGATGGACCTTGAGAATATCATGCTATGTGAAATAAGTCAGACAGAAAAAGTTAAGAAGCATATGATTTCACTCATATGTGGGATATAAAACTGAAACTTATAGACACAAACAGTATGGTGGTTACCAGAAGGAAAGAGGTGGGGGTAGTAAAGAATAAAAGAACTCAAATATATGGTGACAGAAGGAGACTTGATTTTGCGGGGAGGGGCACACAATGAGGTACGCAGGTGTTGTATTAGAGAATTGTGCACTTGAAACCTATATAATTTTATTGACCAAAGTCATCTCAATAAATTTAATGAAAAAAGTAAATCAGTGTAGAATGGCGATGGTGGAACGTGGGTTGTGTGTAGATGAAAAAAGATTTGCCCCTATCTTCTGTATGTGTTTCAAAATTTCCGTAATGAAAAGTAAAAAGAAAAAAAGTGATTGGAAGCAATTACAAAACATAGGATGTTAATGCCTCATCTCTCTGCCTCTTAACAGGAACATTGCCATTCTTTTTATGTAAAGTATTGTTACTTCAGAAGAAGTTTATTTAACATTTGGGATAATTTGACGAGAGCTATTTTATATATGAGGAAAAGTTCCTTCTAGGCAGATTGAGAGTGTAAACAAGGGAATTTTGACCTAAATGTTTATAATACCTTTTAGATATCTCTTACATGGAATTAATATAAATGACATGTGAGCAAAGGCCAGCGGAACTCACAGGACTACATTGAGTGCAGGAACCATACCTTCTCCAGCGTTGAATTTAACTTGTATTAGTTCTTATGTTGGTGTGTTAATCATAAATGGATTTGTTCATTCTGAACTTCAGAAAATTTGGGGCAGAGCTTCATAAGAAAGCTAGACCTACCTGATGTTGTTAACTGGTTAGAGCATTGCCCCACACACCGAAGAATCTTGGGTTCGATTTCCGCTCTAGGGCATGTACCTTGTTTGCAGGTTTGCTCCCTGCCCCAGGTTGGGGTGCATTCAGGAGGCAACCAATTGATGTGTCTCTCAAATAGATGCTTCTGTCTCTCCCTTCCTTCCACTCTTTCTCTGAAAAAGCAATGGGAAAAAATATCCTTGGGTGAGGATTAATAACAACAAAAAAAGATGCAGGACAAATGTGAGTGACAGGAGTACCATGATATTCCCCTCAGCCCTCAGGATGCACTGTAGAGCAGGGCAGCCCAGCACCAGTCCCTTAGACCATGAACAGTATGGTCTGTTTTCTCACAATATGATATCTAAATATTATCATTCTGAACATGTGCACAAACATAAAGCTTGTGATTGCTACTCTGGAGGGCAACATGTGGTTAATTTGGAACTAAATAGAGTAGAAAATATTTTAAATTCTGACATATTAATAATTTTTTAAGTTTTAAACACTGAGTTTTTACTCCAAGACATGTGAGTATAAAATGTAATAATTTACTCTAATTCAAAAGACACATTTATTGAGTGGTATGAGTACTTTATATATTTTGGAAATTAATCCCTTATCAAATGTATCATTGCTTAGGCTCAGTGCCCATCAGCAGATGAATGGATTAGAAAACTGTGGTACATCTACACAATGGAATACTATGCTGCTGTAAAAAAGAAGGAATTCTTAGCATTTGCAACAGCATGGATAGAACTGGAGAGCATTATGCTAAGTGAAATATGCCAGTCAATGAAAGAAAAATACCACATGATCTCACTCATTTATGGATAATAAAGACCATTATAAGCTGATGAACAAAAATAGATACAGAGGCAGAGCAGCCTTGGACAGACTGTCAAACTACAGTGGGAAGCCCAGGGAGGGTTGGGGGGGGCGGTAAGAGATCAACCGAAGGACTTGTATGCATGCATATAAGCATAACCAATGGACACAAGACAATGGGGGGTAGGTGATGCCGGGGGAATGTCGGGGGCGGGGGGTGGAAGAGACATATGTAATACTCTTTGTAATACTTTAAGCAATAAAACAAACTTTAAAAAATAATAAAAAGTTGTATAAAAAACAACAACAAATGTATCATTGCTAAATATGTTTGCCCATACAGTGGGATCTTTGATGGTTTATCTTCCTGTGCAGAAGCTTTTTATTTTGATATAGTCCCATTTGTTTATTTTCTCCTTTGTTTCTCTTGTCCGAGGCACTGTATCAGTGAAAATTATTCTAGGTGGGATGTCTGACATTTTGCTGCCTACAATTTTTTTTTCTAGAATTTTTATGGTTTCACAACTTACATTTGTCTTTTATCCATTTTGAGTTTATTCTTGTTCATGGAATAAATTGGTGATCTCCTTTCATTTTTTTTTTGCATGTACCTGTCCAATTATCCCAACATCATTTATTGAAGAGACTGTCTTTACTTCTCCTTGTATGCTCTTGCCTCCTTTGTCAAATATTAATGGAGCAGAATGGTTTTAATTATGGAGTTCATTTATGGGCTCTCTGTTCTGTTCCATTGATCTATATGTCTGTTCTTGTGCCACTTCCAGGCTGTTTTGATTACAGTGGCTTTGTACTATAGCTTGATATGCAGTATAATGATCCCTCCAACTTTGTTCTTCTTTCTCAAGACTGGGAGGCTATTCAGGGTCTTTTATGGTTCCATATGCATGTTTGGACAACCTAACAAAAGAAAGACAAAGAATCCAATTTAAAAATGGGCTGATAACCTAAATAGAAACTTCTCAAAAGAGGAAATACAAATGGCCAAGAGACATAAAAAATGCTCAAGATAGCTAATCATCAGAGAGATGCAAATTAAAATGACAATAAGGTATCACCTCATGCCTGCAGGAATAGCTATCATAAATAAATGAACAAAAACCAAGTGCTGGAAAGGTTGTGGAGAAAGAGGAACCCTAGTACACAGCTGGAGGAACTGCAAACTGGTACAACCACATGGAAAACAGTTTGGAGTTTCCTCAAAAAAATAAATGTGAAACTCCCATTTGACCCAGTGATCCCACTTCTAGGAATATATCCTAAGAAACTCAAAACAACAATCAGAAAGAATGCATGCACTCCTATGTTCATAGCAGCACAATTTACAATAGCTAAGATCTGGAAACAGCCCAAGTGCTCACCAGTAGATGAATGCTTTAAAAAGCCGTGGCACATTTATACAATGGAATACTATGCAGCTGTAAAAAACGGATCTCTTACCCTTTGAGACAACATGGAGGGACCTGGAAAATATTCTAAGTGAAATAAGCCAGTCATTGAAAGACAAATATCACATGATCTCACTTATATTTGGAATCTAATGAACAAAATAAACTGACAAACAAAATAGATCCAGACACATGGAAGCATGCAACAGACTGAGGAATCTCAAAGGGAAGGGTTGGGGCTGGAAGGGATTAACCAAAGAATTTATATGCATACTAGAGGCCTGTTGCACTAAGAGATTCATGCAATAGGCCTTCCCTTCTCTTGGCTGCAGGCCAGGCACTGGTTTTCCTCCAGCAACTGGAACCCAGGCCTTCGCTCTGGCCGGATCCACCTTCCGTCTTCCGTCTTCGCGGCCCCAGCCAGAGTCGCCTTCCGTCTTCCATCTTCGCTGCTCCAGCTCACCTTCAGTCTTTGTTCCGCCTCTTGGAGCCTACGTATACAAATTAACCACCATCTTTGTTGGCGGTTAATTTGCATATCCTCCTGATTAGCCAATGGGAGGTGTAGCAAAGGTACGGTCAATTACCCTGTTTGTCTATTATTAGATAGGATATGCAAAACCCATGGACACAGTGCAGGGGAGAGATTGGGGAGGAGGGGATCATTGGGGGGGAAAAATGGGGGCACATTTGTAATATTTTCAACAATAAAGATAAAAAAATTAGAAATTTAAGTCAGTGCACTATAAGTTTAAAAAAAATCAAAATATACATGTAACCTATTATAAAATGACTGTTCACCTGCTGTAAGATTTCATATTTATGTATATATTTATATACATTTAGATAAGTCTCATAAACCAAGGGCCACATCTGACCAATAGTATTGTATGGTTGTTCGTTTTATTATTATTATGTTTTAACTAGAAGCCCGTTGCATGAAGATTCATGCAATAGGCCTTCCTGCCCCTGGCTGCTGGCACCAGTTTTCCTCAGGCACCTGGGACCCAGGCCTTTGGTCCGGCTGCAGCGGAGAAGCCAAGCCTCTTCAGTCTTCAGTCTTCAGTCTTCACTCCAGCCGGAGCCTTCAGCCTTCACTCCATGCCTGTTTATGCAAATTAACCACCATTTTGTTGGGTTAATTTGCATAGTTGCTCTGATTGGCTGGTGGGCATAGCAGAGTGACACCAATTTGCATGTTTCTGTTTTATTAGTGTAGACTATAAACAATTATCTCAGTTATCCTTCAAAAATCACAAAAAATAGAGAAACCAAGATGGCAGCATAGGTTAATGCCGGAGATTGCTGCCTCGAACAACCAATCAAAAATACAGCTAAAAGACAGAACGGATATCATCCAGAACCACAGGAAGGCTGGCTGAGTGGAAATTCTACAACTAGGAGGAAAGAGAATATCATACCCAGACTCAGAGGAGGCGCAGTGCTGAAGTGAAATACTCAGGTGCAGAGTGCACGTGGAGCGGGCTGGCAGCGGAGGGCGCGGTTGTTGTTTTCAATCGGGAGGGAGTCTCAGACTCTGAGCTCCAGATCCAGGCAAGTCTCTAGGGACCCAGACTCAAACGGGAGAAGCGGGACTGTCTGGCTTCGGTCGGAACTCGAAGGCAGCTTTCTCTCCGAGGTTTGCAGCGGTTGCTGAGACTCTGTGAGGCAGAGCCCCTAGGGACAGAACTGAGAGCAGCCATAACTGCTCGCTCCGCCCGCCCTGTAGATCACCGGGGACCCGCCCTGCCCAAGCCCTGCGCAGAGCCATTTGCCAGATAGCCTCAGGCAAACACTAGATTAGCACTGCCCTAGAGATCCAGCACAGAAGCTCTCCCACTGCAGACCAAGCTGACTCTCATAGCCAGTTATCCTGGAGGTCAAATCACCCCTGGTATTGCCAACAACAATCAAGGCTTAACAACAAGACTGCGCACAAAGACCACTAGGGGGTGCACCAAGAAAAGATAAAAAAAATGCAGAGACAAAGAAACAAGACACAAATGTCAGAAATGGAAGATATAGAGCTCAAAACCACACTTTTAAGGTCTCTCAAGAACTGTCTAGAAGCTGCCAATAAACTTAGTAAGGCCCTCAAAAAGACTGGTGAGACCGCCAATAAATGTAGTGAGATCCTCAAGAAATCTAATGAGACCCTCGATGTTGTGATAAAGAACCAACTAGAAATTAAGCATACACTGACTGAAATAAAGAATATTATACAGACGTCCAACAGCAGACCAGAGGAGTGCAAGAATCAAGTCAAAGATTCTAAATGCGAAGAAGCAAAAAACACCCAACCGGAAAAGCAAAATGAAAAAAGAATCTGAAAATACGAAGATAGTGTAAGGAGCCTCTGGGACAGCTTCAAGCGTACCAACATCATAATTATAGGGATGCCAGAAGATGAGAGAGAGCAAGATATTGAAAACCTATTTGAAGAAATAATGACAGAAAAATTCCCCCACCTGGTGAAAGAAATAGACTTACAGGTCCAGGAAGCGCAGAGAACCCCAAACAAAAGGAATCCAAAGAGGACCACACCAAGACACATCATAATTAAAATGCCAAGAGCAAAAGACAAAGAGAGAATCTTAAAAGCAGCAAGAGAAAGAAACTCAGTTACCTACAAGGGAATACCCATACGACTGTCAGCTGATTTCTCAACAGAAACTTTGCAGGCCAGAAGGGAATGGCAAGAAATATTCAAAGTGATGAATGCCAAGAACCTACAACCAAGATTACTTTATCCAGCAAAGCTATCATTCAGAACTGAAGGTCAGATAAAGAGCTTCACAGATAAGGAAAAGCTAAAAGAGTTCATCACCACCAAACCAGTATTATATGAAATGCTGAAAGGTATCCTTTAAGAAGAGGAAGAAGAAGAAAAAGGTACAGATACAAATTATGAACAACAAACATGCATCTATCAACAAGTGAATCTAAGAATCAAGTGAACAAATAATCTGGTGATCATAATAGAATCAGGGACATAGAGAGGGAATGGACTGGCTATTCTTGGGGGGGAAAGGGTGTGGGAGATGCGGGAAGAGACTGGACAAAAATCGTAAACCTATGGATGAGGACAGTGGGTGGGGAGTGAGGGCGGAGGGTGGGGCGGGAACTGGGAGGAGGGGAGTTATGGAGGAAAAAAGAGGAACAAATGTAATAATCTGAACAATAAAGATTTAATTTAAAAAAATCACAAAAAATAAATATGGAACTCCAAAATATCTATTTTTAATTATATTAATATTCACATACTGAAATTTGTTCATTTATGGTTCCCTATGTATGAACATGTCACTAGAAACCCATTATGTAGCAGTCAGAATCCAAGACCACATTCCATCAAGATTGTGCTGAGCAATTATTCCCATTATTGTGTTTCTATTTCTCTCTCTCTCTCCCTCTCCCTTCCTCTCTAAAATCAATAAAAATATATTTAAAAAAAAGGATTTTTCCCCCTCAGAAGCCACCATGAGTACAGATTTCTTTGTTCATGCTCAAAAGAATAAAGTAAATATCCATCTACATAACTGATCTATCACCTTTGTGTCACAATTATCTGTTCTTCAACTACCATTCACATAAGCCACCTACTTACATGCATGCATTCTGGAATATGTAACAATTTAGAAATAGTCCACCTCTGAAATATCAAACTCCAGTATCTCATTTTCTGAACTTTAATTCCTTGCCAATCCAGGTCAATTTAATATACTCAAAATATTTATTGAACTCCTTCTATGTAAAAGGTGTTGTATAAGACACTGGAGGTAGATTGAATAACAACTACAACTGTAATAAGTGCTATGTAAAACAATTGCGGGATATATCCAAATTAGGAAGGTTACAGGATGAGTCCTGTTTAGGACACATCCCAATAACTCGAATCTATTCCCCTTTATTGTCCCCAAACCATTTCCTTAGATAAGTGTTTTACCTATACTTGCCTAGTTATTGCACCAATATCCTCCCTAACTTGGTTTTCTGACTTAAGCTATCTCACTTCACATAATTCTAAAGTAATACTTTATAAAACTATAACATGATTATGCCATGTTCATGCTTAAAATTCAACAAATGGCTGCCCAGAACTTCCAAATTAAAGTTGATTACTTAAATTTAACATGTAAGCCACTCCATATTCTGACTAATGTCTATTTCTATGGTCAAATCCTCTGCCTCACTCCAAATGTACCCTCTCTTCTCAGTATATTGAACATAAGTTTCAGAATGCATATTGAATGCATGATACCACCATGCTTTTGTACATGTTCATTTTCCTGTTTATGGTGACCTTCATGCCTCCTTTATGTACCTTTTATAAGTTACTAGAGGCCTAGTGCACGAAATTCATGCACTGTGGGAGGGTCCCTCAGCTGGGCCTGCATCCTCTCACAGTCCAGGACCCCACAGGGGATGTCCACTTGCCGGCTTAGGCTCATTCCTCATGGGCCTAAGCTGTCAGTTGGAAATCCCTCTTGCAGTCCGGGACCTCTCACTCCTTACCACCTGCCTGCTCACTGCTCCTTACCACTCAACTCACTGCTGAGCTCACCAGCCATGAGCCCTATATTTCTGTAGAGTTGTCTGTGAGCCAATTGCTCTCTTCCTTCTCACTTAGGGCGAGCAGTATGTGTGGGCAGAGTGCACTGTCGTGGAACACAGAGGGCTGCCCAGAGCTGAGGGGAGTGGCTGGGCCAATGGGGTGAGAAATGGACACACAGAATGCTATCTAACTCAATTGTGGGGTGGGCTGGCCAGCCTTCATCTGCCTGACCCTACCCAGGGAGGGACAGAGCAGGGTGTCCACTTCTCCATTCTCCATCCTTCCATCTGTGACACCTGTCACCCTTGCCAGGCCTCCCCCAAAGTGAGTTCAGCTCAATACCTGAATGTAAAAGGACACGGGGGGGGGGAGGAGGGAACCTCCATTCCAGTGCCCCCTCACCCCAACAACAGGAGCTGGTCTACAGGACCTGATCTCAGGATGGTGGCCACAGCTGCAGAACATAGATCTGTTTCAAGTTGGGAATGTAGAGTTTCATATGAGCCCCTTTTCCAAAAGGTGGCAGTTTATTCACATTGTGGCAAAGACACCTTCAAGAGTAACATAAGTGGATAAAGTCAGGGCCAAACTGGGCCATTTCCTCATCCAATCTCTCTGAGGTGCGTGGACAGAACCAAGTCTCAGCTCTTCCCAGGACACTTCCGGAGTTTTTTTTAAGTCTAAAGGACAGTAGTCTGTCTCCATTCTCGTTCTTTGGGATTTTTTCATCATCGGATAAAAGGATACGTACATTGGGGCAATCCTCTTGAGATACAATATTCCAGCTGCACTCATGTGATGATTACAGCATCCCTCAGAGGGAGGGAGCTGACAGGTGGGGAGCAGAGAATTCTGAAAACCAAAGAGATGACAGAGATGCTAAGCCTTTACTTCATGTGTCTGACACCCCTCTTCAGGCGGCCTACAGGCCAGGTGTCTGCTGGACCTTTACCACTTGATGTCCTGGGAGGCTGCACTGGGCCCTGCTAGGCGGTGTGCAGGGCTGCCTGGGCCCGGGGGGAATCACCTACCCTCCCTCTCCAGCCACTCCTGGTACAGCTCCTGCACATGGACACTGGTCTCCAGGGGTCACACCAGGATGGCAGCGTAGATGCCTTCCATCTGCTGCAGCAGTGCCCTGTATGCACACCCATCATCCACCTGGGCCTGGACTCTGCCACTTAGGTATGCCCGGTGCAGGCCAGGACCTCCACAAAGTGGCAGGGGAACTTGCCCCTCTGCAGCTTCAGAACCACTTCTGGATGTTCCGAAAGCCATAAGCAGCCTCAAATCATAGCAGAATCTCTCCGTCTCTTTCAAGGGTGACCCCCTGGAAGTCTTTGTTCCTCGGGGTGTGGTAGGTGAGCACTCCCACGTCCTTGTTGAACAGCTCCTCGGCCATGTGCCTGAAGATGTGTGCCAGGTACCCGTCAGAGCTGGCACCCTCATGGAGCCTCACCTCCTTCTCCTTCATGTCTCCAAACAGCGTGTCCACAGCGGCGTCATTCGAGGCAAGGTCACTTTGCTCCATTATCTGGGCAATTTCACCCGAGGTTCACACGCAGTCAGCACCCTGGGAACTGTGTGAAGCTGTGGGAACATCTTCTCAAAGGGCCTCCAGTTTCTTGTCATAACCCGGGGCCATGATGACATGGAAAATCTTGTCTGGGGACAGGTTCTGCTGTCTGATGAAGTAATCCTTACCAGAGAGCCCATGATCTGCTGGGGAGACTTGGCCATGCAGAGGTGAGGGTGATGGGGTGACCCAGAACACGCTCTGCATATCGGTCCCAGCTGGGGCAGGCAGCGGTCAGCAGGGTATCGGGGCTCTTCCTCACGGTGCTGGCAGTACTAACACACAATTTCCTTCTGACTCTCCAGAATGCTGAAGTCCGCAGCTATCTTCATGTTAAAGACAGGGCTCCCCAAAGCTGTTGAGAAAGCCACAGAGCCTTCTGGATGCATCAGTGACACTGAGGCTGAATTTAGCAGCAAAATAAGGCAGGGACTAAGGACATACGGACACTGTCAGCACTTTGTGCTGTGAGAAATCACATTTCTTATTAAGGTTCAGAACACGGAAGAAGTCCTTGGTGTTCTGCTGAGAAACTTGGACTCCTTCCTCTGCGGTCACACAACTGTCACACGCCAGGCAGTCACTCAGAAATATCTTGGTATTGGCCAACTTATGGAATTCTCCCTTCTCTCCGTTTTCCTGAGCCGGACTCTGGACATTGACTGCAGCATTCACTTGGTCATCGGTTTCTGTTTTTTTACTACATTCCTTCCGTGTGCAGTGATCACACTTCATCTGGAGTGGGGAGGGCGGGGGCCAGCTGGAATGACCTGGAGGAAGCACAGGGAGAGCAGTCAGTCACTGCTGGTCACCCCTGGTGATGCTGGCACTATCCTTTCTTCCTTATGGAGCATCTAGAGAGGGGAAGCGGCCACAGTGCCCGAGGCCAAGTTCCAGGAGGCCTGCAGCACTGTCGGGATCTTGCTGGAGACACTGGTCCGCTGGTACCTGGTCTGTCCTCTGGAGATTGAACCTACAGGACTACTAAGGAAGCTAGTCCCCAGTTCCGCCCCACCTCCACCACTGATTGATTGGAGTCTGAGGGCCAGGAGGAGGAACCAAGAGGCCTGCCTTCCAGCTGCTTACCAGTCCCTGAGCCACTCACTCTGGTTCCCTGTTAACCATCCCCTGATCAATGGGAGCCTGTGGGCCAGGGGAGGGACCAAGCGGTCTGCCTTCTGCCCGCTCACCAGTTGCTGCTGTCAGGGATTCATTGGAGCCTGAGGGACCCCAGTTCCCCCGTTAGCCATCCCCTGATCAATGGAGCCTGAGGGCTGGGGATGGCCTGGTCATCCGTTTGGTCATCACGGATGCTGGGTTTTTATATATTAGGACTAGAGGCCTGGTGCACAAAAATTTGTGCACTCGGGGTGCAGGGGGGGTCCCTCAGCACAGCCTGTGCCCTCTCCCAGTCTGGGACCCCTCGGGAGATAATGACCTGCTGGCTTAGGCCTGCTCCCGGGTGGCAGAGGGCAGGCCCAATCCCTAGGTGCAGCCCCTGGTCGGGATCAGAGCAGGGCTGATTGGGGAGTTGGGGCGCCGCCCCCTGTCATGCACAGAGCAGGGCAGATTGGGAGGTTGCGATGCCACCCTCAGTCACGCTCAGGGTAGGGCCGATTGGGGGGTTGGGGCACTGCCCCATCAGACTCAAGGTAGGGTTGATGGATGGGGAGGTTGCGGTGCTACCCCCTGTCACTCACAGAGCAGGGCCCATCAGGGGGGTAGGGGCGCTGCCCCCTGTTACGCAAAGAGCAGGGCCCATCAGGGGGGTTGGGGCTCTGTACCCTGTCACGCACAGAGCAGGGTCAATCAAGGGGTTGGGGAGCTCCCCCCTGTCATGCCCAGAGCAGGGCCAATCAGGGGGTTGAGGAGCTCCCCCCTGTCACTCACAGAGTAGGGCCGATAGGGGAGTTGGGGCACTGACCCCTGTCACACTCAGGGCAGGGCGGATCAGGGGGTTGGGGCGCCGCCCTCTATCACCCACAGAGCAGGGCCAATCAGAGGGTTGGGGCGCCGCCACTGTCACACTCAGGGCAGGGCCGATGGGGAGGTTA